>NC_136774.1:11904191-12126375 GCF_947034865.1 Barbatula barbatula
TGATACGTCCTGGTCCTGTCAAAAGCAATGCAAGCAATGCAAATGACTAAGAAACACTTTTTTTCTATAGGTAGGACCAAATGATAAGCCTTTTGGTCAACAAGCATTAGCAATGTTTTGCAACTCGGTTGTCATATTGGCTTTAGTGTGAAAAGGCCTTTAATGGCATCCTGTTAATAGCATTCACACAAACATGTTGGGCAGGAGGAATGGCACATGGCAGCTGTTTGGATGCACCTTTACCTCCATTCTTGCTCATAAACAAAGCATTTAATATCACTACTGCTGCGTACATGAGCTCACAGATGAGGTTATTATGCAGTTACATTGGACAAACTGTAGACTGTATTTCCCTCTTCAAGTGCCCCTTTCTCTTCTCCATGTACCACCCCCTTCTCTCCCCTTTCCTCCCTCTTTCCCCTCTCAGCTGACCTTTCTATTGTTCTTTCAGACAGTGGCCCCTGTAGGTTATTTGAGGTCACGGCGCGGGGCAGCTGTCTGACCTCCGTGACGGGCCTTGAATAAAAACATCCTCCCCCTCTTCACACCGCCAAAGCTCTCTTTACTGTCCACATTCCAGCTAGTGTTTTATTCTTGCACTTCAGTCCATATTTATTTACAGATGCGGATCTGGAGTCTAGACAAAAGCTTACAGCTCCAAATTACTTTGAGCGATGAACGCTTATCATAACCTCCTAAGTCCTATAATCATCCGTCTGCCTTGCGATGCTTGCTGATAAACAACACGATAATTCATGTTAAAGGAGTTTTTGAACACGTGCCAAATGGAAAGAAGCCAAATGAATGTAAGTAGAGGTTGTCAGCGTTGAAAACAAAATAAGAGAGTTAACGCGGCCAACACACAAATGCTGTGGAAAAAACGCGGCATGTTCACAGACTGCCCTGATTTTTTTAAACGACTCAGTCCAAACCATGCGGCCAACCCCACCATCCCCTTCTGTTTCGTTGTGTAACACAAACCGCACATTTACAAGCGCATTGACTTTCAAACCAACATCCTTTATGCACTATTTCCACTTCTCTTTTAAACATAGACATCATGCCCATCCACCATACAAACTATCATACAACCAACCACCACCCACCTGTACATAAACCCCAGTCCGTTTTGAGCACCCGTGTTTCGATAAAAACCATCACAACCACACAGTTAAACCCAAAATAGCATAGGCGAGCATAAACAAATAAATATTTACAGCTCATTTCGGTAAAAAGGCCCTAACAGAGAACTGCAGCCAAATCCATATGCACCGCATCAGAGTGAATGACTTATCAGTAACGTGGAAGATAATCTAAACTGTAAAGATAATCCTCTCTGTCTGTATCATTTAAGATCAGTGCCATTCTCTCTATCTCTTTGGGTGTGTGTGTGTGTATGTGTCGGTTCATAATGTGATCTTGTTGATCAAGATCGCAAAGTGTTTCCACGTAACCGTCCTATGAGGGCAGGGGGTACAGAATGTGCTGTAAAGGTAACACAGGATGCAGATTCCAACCAGAAAGCATCCGGATGTTAGATTGTGGCATGCCCTCATACATTTTGCAGTAGGTGAGAATGTCTCCAAAAGCCCAAAACGCATAATGTTCACCCGTTTGAGAGAACCAATCACAATCAAACAACGGTGACAAATGCAAACATGTAAACAGACTGAGATGAATGTGTGAAGCAAGTGGTCGCACTGCCCACATAAATACACTACATACGCAGCGTTCTTAAATGATATTAAAAGCCACTCAACATAAACACCCATGCGTAAACCAACAGTGATGCATCTTAATCTCGCACAGGATGAATGACACTTGCATCATGTGTGAAATACATAGGAGACTAACAAAGACCCCGCCAAAAAGGCAGACACACACACATTCGCAGATCAACAGTAGTCTTTTCTCAAGAATTCAAAGCCCCAAACACACTCCCACTTGCTGCCGGTAGAGCTATGCTTTGTCTGCCAAAGCTACTTCAGACAGCCATTTTTCAGCAGCGGCCGAGCAGAAAATGAGATTCCCCCATCAATAACCTGCAAGCTTCTTCTTAACAGGCTGGAATTTCCTCCTGAGCCAAGAATTCACATCCTCCACAGTCTGGTGAGAGAGAGAGAGACGTCACAGGCAAGGAGCACTGACATTACACTAACGTTATGAGCCGCTATTAGAAAGGGGTTGGAGACAGGGCTTTAGAATGGAAAAGATCCAAGTAATCCATCAATTGGATATTTTCTTGAAGCACATTTGTCTCAAAGGTATCTCGTCTTTTGGGCAGAGATTGAACCAAGGATCATGGTTGCTGAGGGTAACTCTTAAGGGCTCAAAATCTCTCCCTCTTTATGCTCACTAAACCTAGATGCTTGCGGAGTGTATGTGTTGGTAAACTCACTGACATCCATTTCTCATCCTGGTTTTGTCATTCGCCATATTTGAAACAACAATCAAATGTGTGCTGATTGCAAATTTAGACTCCCCGGGATTCGGGAAATTAAGGATGGATTAGGATACCGACGACCATGTTTCGCCTCAAGGATGTTTAATGGGCCATGCTCATTTAACACTTCTTCATTAACACTACATCAGTCAGCTTGTTTAGAGTCTAAAGTCTGAGGAGGTTGCCCAAATCCATGGAAGAAATGTGCAGAATGATTATTCTCAAAAGGCTGGGAGGAGAATAGTATGTTCCCTCTAGCAGGAGCTCCTGGATGAAAATGCAGCACAATGAAAAGAGTTTAACCTCAGCACTGAATGTGAAAATCATTAGACTGTGTTTGAATCAGTTGGAGAACGTGAGAGTATAGACATAAACAGTTCAGGTAAATGGATCAAATATGGAAGAAATATATAATATGAGATAATAAAATACATATAATTAACTGAAGTAAGGAGCACCTTGATGGTATTTTTCTTCTTATGCGGTTTGTAAAAGTAGACTCAAACTATCCTTCAGCGCTACACACACTCCTCATGATATCATCAATGCTTAACATAACTAACAGTGTCCGTCTCGGACACACACTTCTGAGACATAGTCCACGAAGTCCTAAACTGTAAACATTTCCTGAATATCCCTTCTTTCTCTGCAGACTGCTATGCAGATACCACTGACAGAAAGCACAGCTCTTCTTCCAGTAAAGTCTTGGGCACTCTTCCACATGAGTCAATTCTCTATTATGCAGACAGAAACCTGCTCACACACAAGCAACGTACCTAACTCGCCGTTTGACCATCTACCATAAGAAATCCACCAGCTGCTTTATGATATACAACGAACTTGTTTAAAATCCAAATTTGGAAAAACATGTTCTTGCTAAAAAATATTTTTAGATCTTCTTACAGCTTAGGAACAACAACACAATGATTAAAAGTAGGGATGCTCCGATCCACCTTTTTTGCTTCCGATACCGATACCTGAGATTCGGTATTGGCCGATACAGAGTACCGATCCGATACTACGGTAAACATTTTAAAGTGCAAAATTTACTTGATAAACTGTGTGCATTGCTGTGCAAGACATCAGGCTCGACTTAACATTTTCTGACCCCGTAAAACAAAATAACAAACTAACGATTCACAAATTTAGTAAATAGTTTATTGAACCAGCACCGGTGCAAAACAAATGAAAAATAAAACAGAAGTTTTCACAATCTTTGGACAAAAGACATTCAAAATTTTAGTGCAAATTAAGCAGTTGAATAAAACAACAGCTTCACTAGCTTGATAAACGGGTATAAATAAATGGAAACAAAAATTCTTAATAATTTTTAAGAAAGTGCAAAAATAATTTAAAAATCAATTTGCAATAAAGCAGCTGAAATTTAGCAAAAAAGTACTAGCTTTACTGCTTTAGATATTCAAAATAACATGAATCAGATCTTTTTAATGCTTTAGTCACTACAGCAAAGTTCACTTAACTAAACTAAAGTTTAGTGAAAATAAAATTTAACATCCAACACAGAAACAGATGAATAAAACACTAGCTTCGCTAGCTTAGTAAAACTGCACATGTTTGTTGCATTTAACGTGGCATTTTGTGGCACTAAATTCTCATCCAACCAGTGTGCGGTTAAACTTAAAAGCGACACGTCGCAGCTCCAGATATCTTTAATTTTTTCGGATATGTGTTTGCAGACTTTTCGGTACAGTTCAGGTAGAGATAAATATCAGATAAATATTTACGCTTCGGCGTGTCTTACTGCGGCTCCAGGTGGTTTATAAGTAGTCTGAAGCCATTATTCGCAAAGACGGAATAAAGACATTATTCGCATTTTCTTACACCGAGTATCCAGATAACTGATCTGATCTCTTTTCCATGTTATATCTAAGTCTGGAATAATTATTAAACATTACTTTGATATTCTTATACAAACTCACAGATAAGTAATATTAACGAATTCTGTGGCTCACATTTTTAAAACATATTAATATGGTGATGTGCCGAGAATAACACGCGATCCATCAGGCCGCTGTGTGTGAACTTAAAATATTTAAACTAGCTTGCCATCTGACAGAACAAAGATTTAGGAACACGTACAAATGATTTTTTATATTTTCTGTGTAATATGAAGTCATTACAGATGATGTGACCAAGCGTTAAATAAGACAAGACAATTATAACCCTGTGGTGAAGCAGTTTTTTTATTTGAATAGCATTTTTTCTTTTAGAAAAATGATTGCAGATCGAATATTCAAACATTCGTGCACATCCCTACTCGCAACAATAAGTGTCTATTGCAAGAAGGTGAAGCCCGTCTCCATTCTATCTTCACACACACACGTCAATTTCACCAGCCCCTACACACACAGCTGCTGAAACTGGTATGCTTGGCTGTGCAAAAGCCGTCCGCCCCTCACATCCTGTTTCATAAGCAGTAGCTTGTTTCATAATGGGCCAGAGAGTACAAAACCCTGAGGGAGAGAGAGAACGAACGAGAGAGAGAGAGTGTCACCAATAAACTGCATATACAACTGCTTCAATAATCCCATCTGCTGCAATGAAAGATGGGACGAAAGGAAATGAAAAATCCGAGTTAGATGAATAATAATCAGCCCACACACAGCCTCAATTCAACCATGATATCTGGGTTTAAGTGCAATGGGGTTACCATGACCACTTTGATACTCAAGAGAACAGCCCACCTAAACTTAAAAAAGCTATATGATAGATATTGAGTGGAAAACCAACACCATCTTTCTTACAGGGAGTATTCAGCCTCTTTTTACACCAAGCAATAAGAGAAGAAAACTCTAAATAATAATAAAAGTTAAAGGTGCAGTCTTAATTCAGGCGGCCACAGCAGCGACAAGGTAAAAAGCTTAGAAATTACATTGACACTTGAAATGAAGTATGTTTTAAATTCTAGACAAAATATGTTTGTACTCCGACAAGTGAATAAGAACTTACATTTTTCAAAGAACAATCACATGACAATGCTTAATGTTAAGCCCTGAATTACAAATTATTACAAACTCAAAGTCTTGCTTGCTAGTAGAAAAAAATTATTTATTGCCTTACGGTTTGAAAATTGTGTGCTTTTTATGGCTTTGTTTTGTGTAGTCGGTTTTGATCAGATCAATCAAAACTAGTGCTGGGCGATATACCGGTTCATACCGAATACCGGTGTGTATTTTTGTTAAGATATAGATTTTTAATATACCGCATTACTGGCGAGACACAGTTTCAGTGGGGCCCCTTTTCACTGTTGCACTATGACCAGCCATTCACACAGAATGCATCTTTGTGCCGTGGCAATACTGTATTAGGGCCGTGACTGTGACGTTTTTTAACCACCACGGTGGTAATAGACAAATTAAACGCAGTGTTGCGGTGGTTGGGAAATAAATTAAGTATTATGTAAATAACATATAAATAACATAAAAACTGTATTTATATTATATTTGCGAGTAGCAACCAAATGATGTGTAGAAGCGAGATATATATATATAGACCTTATTTAAAACATTTCGAAATATCAAATATGAAATAAATGAGGATGAAACATCTGTCCGTGTTTAAAGGTAAAGTTGACCTTGAGTTTTCTCAATCTCTCGGATATCACCTGAAATATCTTGTGTTCTGTGGACGCCATCTTAAAACATGTGGAACGTCATATAGGTGAGTAAAAAATAACTTTATTTAGATTTTAATCTTTAATGCTCACATCTGTCATTGGAATGGTGCACTACATCATATAAAACATTTAAGTAAACATCAGAAACTAATGAAAACTTAAAATCAGAAAGTGATATATTAATAAAAAAAATTGTAGCAGAGACAACTTTAGTCATCGAGAATTAACCCTTACAGACCTAAACAATTTCATTTGAAACAAACTATTTAAACATACCTCAGCTTGTTTACCCCTTTATTTATTTTACCCCTTTATTATAGGGGAAGGAGGTTGTTTACATTGTGTAATTACAAGTTGTTAGCTAAATTTGCACAATTAAAAGGTTCTGCATTTTGACTGCAACTGTCTACATCCTGATTCCTTCACTTCATCATGAGTGCCACCTCTTTATAAACAGCATCATTTTGTCGGACTGACAACGCTGAATAATACTAGTGTAGATTTTTTTACAATATTCACTCACCATGACAGGATAAAATGGCATTTTAAATTAGGGCTGGACGATAAATAGATTTTATGAATTTTCTTGAATTTGTAGTTTACATCGATGTGTTTTAATGAAAATCAGGTTTACATCCGCAGACACTCCCCTCAGACCATCCCCAGTGCGTTTGCGATAGAGATACACAAACAACATGGCAGCGGCAATCAAGTCTAGCTTAAATAATGCAAGAAATTCTCGCACAACATTTATTTGCTTCATTTCAAAATCTTACGCGATAATGACATGCGCGAGTTGTAAAACTGAGCTCAACACATGACTCTCATATAGATACGTTTTCTCTACCCCATGTCTTTCATTTCATGCCCGTTTACATGTACAGACCCACTGCCACAAAACAGTGTACCATATATGATTTTAAAGCACTGCTTGGTTTGTAACTTGACTCCTATTATGCATATAATAATTCGATTTAATTATGTTGCAAAACAATATAGGAATAATTTTTTGTTTTAAAAATGTCAAATTGCATCATTTTTATTGCGTAAAACGTTTAATATTAATACAATTATATAAAAAAGGTGTTTTAATTAATGCTGCTAAACATGCAAGGGGAGAATTCCCCCCAGTATAAAACAAAATGTAGGCCCTGCCAAGAAAGGCACAGTGTCATCCGTAATTTGGAATTGGTTTGGTTTTCCAGCATCATACGCAGAACAAACAACGCACCGCTCCAAAGTGTGTTTGAAGTCGGTTGCTAGCAAAGGTAGCAGTACGACCAATTTACTGATTTAAATCAGATTTTTGGTGAAAGAATTTAAGACCTATTTTAAGTCAATCAACTGCAATAGTTCCTGTCTCAATCTGCTCATGAAAATGTGATTTAAAGAATACATTCATGTTAGCGCTGTGCAATTAATCGCAAAATTAATCGTAATCGTCAATTTAAGCCTTCATCAATTACAAAAACAAAATAATCGAGGTAAACGATTATTGTGACATATTCCATTTTGCAAGGATCCTCTCTTTTCTTGTTGTATAAATCCACAGCGCACACCTTTCCTTTACAGTGGTTCATCGGTGCTATTTCTTTACATTTATTTTTCAGTTAAATTCAGAGTTTTTTTTATTTTCTATGTTTTAAAGGTTAATGAGTAATCGTGTTAAATAATCAGTATCTCAATATTAACCGCGATTATGATTTGTGTCATAATCTAGTAGCCCTAATTTGTGTAAAAATCTGGAAACAACCCATATTCATTTATGGCCATACCGCCCAGCACTAATCAAAACATGAATTACCATCTACTCTCTTGTGGAATGAAGTTAAGGGTGTGATAATAACAATTAGAAGACGACTAATCTCAAACATAACTCCTAACTATGCTTCTAAATTGAACAACTGTATTCAATACCATCTCATTTCTTTGCCAGTCAGTCATGACTCGTGACTGTTCTGTATCTATTGTTCTTCAATACCACGAGCGCATTTTTGTACACTTTTCTATTGATTTATTCAAAGCTATGAACTCACAGGGCACTTGTGTCTCAATAAAAATCACTCAATAACACAGCCTAATTTTAAATGTTCGCTGTGCTTGTCAACCAGTGCCAAACACCCTCACATGAACACATACAGACACACACCTACATTTTTAGTCCACAAACTGTCTATGAGGTAGCAGCTGCGATGAATGTTGGCCTAATGCCGTGCAGACAGACATTGACTTTCTCCACAGACCCTTGCTGACGGCTAGTGCAAAAACACAACTGGCGAGTATGTTAATGCAGCTACACTTTACGGTACAGTTAGTAAATACGCTAGTGTCTTCCCCTCCTTGTTTTTAAGATTAAAATCTCAGCCCTAGGCAGAGATGGTGAGAAGAATGTAAACTTATGAATTAAAACTAACCCAATTTAGCCTGGAAAACTAAAAGGAACTCATCAACGCTCTGGGAACTCTGTATTGCTCGAGTAAGCATTTCTATGGGCGACACCAGTATGCACATCACATCACTTTATTGCACAAGCAAATAAAGATGATGGTAAAAAGGAAGTTGTAACGGTTTTACTTTGCTTAGCAGGAAATTCTCGCAAAACGTTGCTGATGCAAATATAATGGATTCACCCGATAAGCACAAAAGCAGTCAAATAGCTTCAACTGTAGGCATAATGGCCTGGTTTCACAGACCAGCTTAGCGTAAGCCAGGACTATGCCTTAGTTGAATGAAAGGGGTCGTATGACACTGCTAAAACAAATATTATCGTTTGTTTCAGATGTATTGAAATGTGTATACACGATTTAAGGTTCAAAAACGCAGTATTTTCCACATACCATGCATTTTTGTCTCCTATTTAAGCATGGAATTAACAAAAAGCTAATAGATTTTTACACATTTTTTACAAGCCTGTCCACCTCTGGCCAGACCTCGCGCTCATAAGCGACGGGGGTTTCGAGAAGGCTTAGAGAAGTGGAGAGGACTCTGTTTATGCAGTCGCTGTGAAGGCCTGTGGGGAGTTGTTGACAGTTTGTCAGGACCTGTAGAAACCTTTTTACTCAACTTTAACACAGTATTTAGTACTAGTAGTGGATTTTGATTATTAGGAAAAAAAGCCAATACATATTTCAAGTCAGGTAGAGGACTCTTTCAGAGTCTTTATTTAAGTGACCTTCTTAAAAAGATGATACAATTGTTTAAGCTCCAGGACAAGCATCCCTCATAGTAAAAACAATGGCTCTGAAACCTTTTTCATGTCGCCATTAGTCAAATACTCTAAACAGCATTTGCAGCCTATTTACCCCAGCCTTTCTAGCAATCAAATACTTGGCCACTGGCACATGTTTACAACACTCACAGCGCACACACTGACCACCACTTGTGCAGTACAGATGCCATGGGAGTTAGTCCAGAATTCTGCCTTAGGCTAATATGATTAGTTAGGCCCAGTTTTGATCGAATCAACTCGTACATTAGGAATAGGATTAGGGCTGGGCGATAAAACGACACCTTTATCAAAAACGATAGCAAAAATGTTTGTTATAATGCTCCAAACTTAACATATATATAAAATGTACTACTTGCATGCATTTTGAAGTTGAGCCTGTTTATACATTTAAGCGATTTGATTCACAGAAGTTTCTACTTACAATTGTTAGCAACCGCCTGTTTTTACGACACAGAAGGCATATTTTAGGAGTTCTGGTTCATCCCTCCAAAGTCAATGAGTTTTTGGTAAATCGCACAAAATAAGGTCTGTGGTAAACAAAACCTCTTAATATTTTCATGTTTATTCTGACAAAAAACACGCCGATTATATCCCGCTTGTGATATTTTAAAGCCTTATTGTGTCTTAAAAACAGTTGCTAACAAGTGGCTAAAAGCAACTACTTCCTTTGGCGGGGACGTTAGACATCATTGCGCATATAAAGCTCACAAATAATGCAACATGGGCACAAATCTCTTGAAACATGATGCGGATTCATTCACAGAGTAATAACTGACCAGGGAACACATTTTTTAAAAAAGTTTGAAATCGTTGTTGGAGGCATGGTGGTGGTGCTGTTGATATCGAGCGACCTTATAAGTAGTCGGCTTATAGCATCGGGTTAGCTTTTTATTGCTGCCTATTGTATTTTGGCTTCAAAAGTAACAAATGTTGTGTTGATTTGTAAAGATAATCATGATAGACTAAACGTGTTCAAATGTTTTAAAAACTGATGAGTCACAGAATTCGTTAACATTACTTACATTAGTAAGTATTAAATGATTGACAATACTAACTTATCATACCTTATTCGGAACGGCTGTGCTTTGTAAATTTTTATTTGTTTGTTAAAAATATATAATGTAATGCTAATTTCAATTTGAAATATGAAAATTTATATTTCACTGCTAATGTTAATGAATTTGGCCATAGCATAAGACTGATACCTTTTTCCCTGCCTAAAAGCCTATATTTTCCTCCAATGAAGTTAAAATTTATGTCAAGTTACAATTTATGTAAATAAATTTGCACGCGTGTTTTTTTTAATGGGCTGTAATTCCCTAGGTGCCAATATAGGAATAATAATTGTTTTTTTATGAGCTGAAATAGTTGAAAATGAAATTATTAAAAAATAATATAATATCCCTAATTTACACACACATTTTTTGCAGTATTTGAGAATGAATGAACCAGAAGTTGCTTTTGAATCTACTTCCACATTGTCACACATTTCTCAATAAACAGAATACTGACTTATAAAAAAATATAGGCTATAGTTTGTTTTGTCCACTGTAAATTGATTGGATCTAGAAAAGTAAAGGTTTTGTTCAGAAATGAAACTGTCAGCAGACTGATGGGAGGAGTTAACAGATGTTATGCCCAAGCTATCAAACTGACATCATCCGAAAAGGACCACCACTCCAAAGCAGAATTTTTCTGATTTCAGATTTTCTAGTTCTTTATTGACTTCAACAGATAAACTGTTCTCAACCCAACTGATAATGTGAGCTAACAAAATAGGTTACATTATGATTTTACAGGGACTTTAACTTCAGGAATGTTCAGAAAATAGATATTTGCAGTTAAGACTCCCTGAGTTTGAATAGGCTATTTTCACTTTTTTATAAAAATATAATGTCATTATAGTCATTAAAACGAGTTAACAACAATCAAAGCATTTACAAGTTTCTAAGTGACTACAGTTAAGAGTTAAATTCCATATGAAAATTCCTATGAAAACTTTTGCACATTAGGAGCTTTTTATTACTAGTATGTTCAAGTGTAAGAATTGAAAAAACGATCTGGCCAAATCTGTGTGACTATCCGTCTGCATAAACTATCCACCAGATACGGTGTTATCAACAGCCAAGTATGGGGTATTGCCTCACTTAGTTAACAAAACACACCAGAGTCAACATTACACTAGGAGTGACGTCATGTTGATATCGCTCCACCACTGGGGGAACTCCAGCAATTCTGCCTTATTTAACATGGCCTGATGTGATACAACGGCAGCTGATAGCAGTGATCTGTTGGCAGCAAAACTGAACACAAAAGTGGGTGAAAGTAGAACGCTTCTTTCTTTTACATCTAGAGCTATTTACTAATCCAACAGTCTTACACGAGTTAAAAGCATTTAAGGAATACTTCAAAGTATTCATAGGCAAAAGTTAAATGTTATTTCAGCAAGTAAACTCAATTCATCAGTTGAGCTAAAGCAATGGTCCCCCTCAAAGAGGCAGATGTATGTTCAAGTCTTTCTGCCAAGTCTGCCCTGCAGCAAATCCACCCAACACAGCTAACTCAGCCAAGTGGCCAGATCATATAGAAAGTGATAGATTTCCAAGAAGCCAACCAATCACATCTGCTCCAACTGCATCTAAGTGCTTCACACCAGTTTATGTCCTTATACGTTCTGTAGTAGTTCCATTATAAAAGTCAAGAATGGCCAGGGACATGAAGCTAAAATACTCTGAATACTACTTCAGCATGTACGGCAGGTCAAACCAGGAGAAAAAAGCATCGACTTGAATTAGCGAAAAATCTGCAGTAATAAAGCTAGCAGCTGCAAAACTGCTCTGTGAGTTTGTGCACAGAATAAAAAAAGCTAGCTCCACATTTCTAAAGACAACACTTAAAAAAGCAGCTTATTTCGTTTTGGCTGCTTATCGTTGATCTGCACAAGGGGAGAGAAGAGCGGGGAAGGACATCATTGCTCAATACAAAACGCAGAGGGGTGGAACTGGAGTTGACGCGAGTCCAAAACAAATCTGTTGTTTTCTGGCCATGAGTCCTGGCAGCCCTGCAGAGCAACAAGTTCGTCTAAGGCCAGTTCTGTTTGGAATCTCACCGTTTCAGGAATCTCACTGGTCCACTTATGACACTGTCACTGTGCTTTGTTCTCGTGTACAGTGGGAACGAATACTGCCCAAGAGAAAGAAGCCCTTCCAACTGGCCCATGTCCAATTACACTAATAGACTTAAGCAGGGTGGCCTTGGTTTGTCAAATTCCATCACTTTTCATGTGCAAATCAAACATTGTTGACAAGCATTTGACATCCACCATGATTTATTGACCCTTAATAACAACATCCAAGACGTGAGTGAGTGAGTGAGTGAGTGAGTGAGTGAGTGAGTGAGTGAGTGAGTGAGTGAGTGAGTGAGTGAGTGAGTCAGAAAGTGTAAGACAGATCAGGGCAGGTCCACAAATGATGGTGTTCGTTCATAATGTTTACTCATGGCCTGTCAACACTTTTAAACACAGAACAAGATAGATTTACAGTAAAGAGAATATCTGCCTCACATAGGTTATACTGCAAGCTTCAATACGGGCTCACAAACCGCATTTAAAGGCCATAGTGCGGGACATCCATGCGTGTCCCTAAAGCGGTCTTTAAGAGCATCTGACTATGCATTGCCTTTGCAACTATGCCACACACTTCACTGTGAAACAAGCTTACTATTTATTTTACATAACTAACCACTAAACACTGACTTGGAAAACTATCATGATTGAAGCCTTATGAAGTTAAATCGTGTTTGTTCCTTCGAAATGATCACCATGTTGCACGACTTCACATTTATTAAGCTGGATAACGTTACATTCAGAGCAAGAAATCAAAGCCCCTCCACCCTAAGACTCCTCAGCTTCCCCCCGGTTGTTACTACAAAACCTCTAACGTTGGCGTTCAATACAAAACAACCGAGCTAACTCGGCTAGCGCCACAGTCGACCAAATAAACCTTTAAATGGAAGGTAATGTGGTTCGAAAAACATTATATAACACGTTATAAAGACTACACGACGTGCAGCTGAATACGACAGGAACGACATATTAACCGTGTCTAATGTTATCTCACAAACACCGCTAGCTATGCTAAGCTAACTAGCCGACCAGTCTTCACGGAGGAACTGATTTCCGACTGAGTTCCGAATCCAGAGGCAGCAGTGCCAAGAGACTCGCCGAGGCGAGAACAACAGAAGCTCGATGAACAATAACGGACCCGTACCCTAAATTCCGCTCCGAGAGCTCTCGGCAACCACTAACAGACAAACGGCTAACACATTCGCGTAATAACTCACCTCTCCGCGGAAGGTGAATGTATGTTACGCTACCGGACGTCTTTGTGGTTTCGAAGGAGTGAGAAATGAAGAAATGTTCACGGGTAATCCACATGTACGGTTAGATGACGGGCCGTTTTCGTCCTCGTCGGTTTCAGATCGGATTCCACTCGAGCGTCGCGTGAATAACGTTAACTGAACTGTCTTGCGCCGCCACGATGGGTTCGGCCTTCTCTCGCTCCCAGTCTGTTTTTTTCCCCTCTGTCGGTTTTATTCGTGTTTACGCCCTCTTATATCCAGCCGGTTGTGATTCGAGAAGAGTTATTCGCTCCCATCCCGTAAAGCTTTTCCCGTAACGGTGTATGTAAATAGAAAAAGCGACAGAGAAGCTCTCTGCAGAAGACTGTAGTCCGTGTTTGTGTGTGCTGACTGACTGACTGACTGCTGCTGCTGCTGCTGGCAGAACGAGGAGCGCGCTGGACGTCAAGTGCAGTTTCTCACCTCTTAAAGGGCCAGTGCGCACTTTTTGAAAATAGCTCAAACTGCTGTGTAAATGTTGAATGAACTTCAAATCGTAGTCGTACCACTGATCAAAAGTTATTTGATCTTCAAATGCACGTGAGAAAGTTGTACCTCTGATTGGACCGTTCAGTATTACAACATAAAACAAAGCTTTGTTTTGGTGTTTTACACATTGTGTCTTTAAAATGGTTGAAATACAGGATGTAAAGCAAAACTTAAAGGGATAGCTCACCCAAAAAGGGAAATGTTGTTATCATTTATTCACCCTGGTGTCATTCGAACCTGTACATGCTGATTTTTTTTTCTTTTTCACAATAGAAGATATTTTGAGAAATGTTTGTGTATCTATACAATGGAAATTTGGTCGCCAACGTTCTTCAAATTATCTTCTTTTGTGCTCTGTAGAAGAAAAAAAAGTCACATATGTTCAGTTTGAATCTCCTCTTTGCCCCGCCTCTCTGAAAAGGGAGGATTTTTGTACAAAACTCACCGCTCTGAAAAGCGAGGTGTGGTATGATTGGCCAGTTAACCAGTGCGTGGTGATTGGTCGAACACTGCAAGCGTGTGACAGAAATGTGACGCCTTTTACCGTATTTGGAACATCAGGTTCCAAAGCAATTGTAATGACGGGTACGCCCACCTTACTTGCGTCAACATTTGGGCGGTCTTAGTCAGATCATACCACGAACTGACATAGATTTGTGGGGGTGTGGTTACACCAGGCGTTTCAGGCAGGTCTGGGTGAGCATTCGGCTTAAGATGGAATGCATCTTTTGTTCCGACACTTACATTTTTGCAATTTTACGTGTCTAATACATGCATAGGCAACTTATAACACAGCAAAGACAAAGAAAAACATGTATATTTGCCATATGACCCCTTTAAGGGTGCTTTGTGGAATCACACGTTTTTTTCTATGGCATCAAAGAACCATATAAAGAATTATCAAAAATAATTGAAGATTTCATGTACACAGGAATCTTGAATGGCCGGAACCATTTTGTTGCAAATTGATTCATACCAGACCTGTCAGTCTACATAATAACCTAAAATATTTTAACATGGCCTGTCAACATCAAAGCAGTTCTCATATCTAACTTAAATATCATTACAGATGAGAAATATACACAAATATATAGAAAAAACAGACACTAATGTGTTGTGCCCCCTGTGCTGTGGCTCTCCAGGCCCTTCACATCTGGGCCATTTGAAGCCTGTGGAGACACAAGCTGTGGCTACAGTGATTTAACATTGAAGAACAGTGTCAGAGAGATCACACTGCGGACTCAGTAAATGACCTGTGGTTTGACTAATGATCTAAAACCTTTGCTCTGTGGCTCAGCCACCCACATCCATACATAGACAGCCGTGAAGTTTCCGTAATGAATCAACTTTTCACACACAATCGACCCGAGGAGCAATTATATTCCATATCGCAAATGATATTGATCTGCTAGATACATTTTGTTTGTGTGGGCAGTTCCTTTATTTCAGTGAGAATAATTCAACCCACTGTGTTTTTATTGTAAGCATGCATAGCTCTGAACGTTCGTTACACGTGTTCCTGCTTTTCCAAAGTAAAACAATATGTTCGTCCTCAGAGGTGATCTCACAAGATGATTGCTCGACACAAAGCAACATCGTATCTCTTCCCCGCGGTGATAATCTTTGTGAGCGCGTGTGCGCATCTATGGATTTGCATGTTGACATTTACAATGCGCGTATGCCTGGATAACCATCAGAGAGCGAACAAAAAAATCTAAAAAGTGTGAGTCAGTTGTTTTTCACAAGTGATGTTTCTAGGCTCTTCCACGATGTGGTGAGAGAAACCAGGAGAAGAAAAGGAAAGAAAGCTGTCTTGCTGTTTGAGGAAATATCTATATTTATGTCAGCCCTGACTATCTCATCTGATTATCTGATTTATAGAACAGTGTCCCATGTGTAATATAGTAACATTAAGTTTAGGCTCGACCTACATTCGTTTTTCAGATTACGTGATGTCATAAGGGTTTTCTTCTTTCACTATATTTTTCTTTCACAGTCTCTCTACCACCATCATTCCCTTCCTCTCTTTCTCTCTTTCTCTCTTGTTTATTTTATCAAAGTTCCCCAGAGCCTGAAGTGTTGCAGCATTATCGCGCTCTCAATCTCTACAATGGGCAATTACTCAGTGCTGCGATTAAGCTGAAGCAGTTACAGTTGCCCAACGCGCCTGCGTGTGTTTGCAGATTTACAAGATACGTTTTTGCTTTCTCATTTTTATTGTTTTGCAGGGAATACAATGTGTTTCTTTTTTAATTAAAGTCCATTAATGTGTTTCAAACGGGTTCCCAGAAGCTTTATCCTTCCTGTCTGTCATTTTCACATATAGTAACGCCCCAAACGTACATCATTGGTTGAGCATGTATAAACAGTATAAATACACTCTAAAAAATAAAGGTGCTTCTCGATGGCATAGAATAACTTTTTGTCTAAAAAAGAACATTTAACATTTTTTACCCAAAACGTTCTTCAGATTATAAAAAGGTGAGGAAGAGAAGGTTCTGTAAATAACGTTTGACTGTATGGTTATTTGTGTGCCATCGCTGTAAAGAATATGAAGCGCATTTATATTTAAGAGTGTACACTTGTAAAAACTAGAAGACTACTCCAAAATTATTGTAATCTTTCAACATTTCTCTCAATTCTCAAAAATAATTTGTTTACATATTACATTTATGCATTTGGCAGACGCTTTTATCCAAAGCAACTTACATTGCATTATACAAATTTTTGTTTCTGAGTATGTCATATTATAATATTAATACATTATAAATTAATAAGAATTTATCAATAATAAAAATGGTGTAAATTAAAATACTGTATTATATTCAAATAAATATACATTTTTGTTTCTTCTAACCACAACCCCTTCTCTCTGATCTTTTGTTCAGTCAGGCTTCAGATAGAAATGTTTTCAACTACACATACGCATACATATCTAAGCATCAAAGTCTTATCCCTGCTGGAGCTTTCGAAACCAAAGCTATTGATTTCAAAGCATCTAAATTGGTGGTTATCTAGAAGAGTGCCATTAGGCTAGCTCGAATAAATGATGAGCAACATCAACACAGGCAGAGAGCTCGGGTGGGAGGGGGGCTCTCCCTGTTGATACAGCTGAAGACATTACTGCGGTACAAAAGTGACAAATGAATTTGGCTGACAAGAAAGAAAGGAAGGAACGGCGCTTTTATTTAGATACGTTCAGATGGATGGTTACTTCACAGAGTCACATCTGTGATAACAATTCCACATGCTGGATTCCTCCGACGGATCTTCTACATTCCAGACTCTCACCACACATATAACTCCGTTCCAGCACACACACATACACACTTTATTCCGCTCTTTGTTCCTTCTCATCTGCGGAAATGAAGCCAGCAGTCAAAAGGGTGACATTTTTAGAAAAATGAACTCATTTGTGCCATTACATAATTAGTCTACAAAAAAAATAGGAAAAGGAAAAAAAAAATAGGAAAAGATGTGATAGCTGATCAAATAAATGAGAAGACACACTTGTGGCACAGTGTGTAGTTTATGTATAGCATCATTGTAATTATATCGCAAATTCTGTGAAGGAGAGAGAGGTACACTCGCTAGGTCTAGACACCGTACGGAAAAGCTGGCATTCATTACCGCAACCAGAGAACAGGGGGAACATTCCGCAGAATTATCTTCCCCACCCCACACCATCCGAGAGAGAGAGAGAATCAAGGATATGAGGAGCAGGTGACATTTGCTTACAGGAGACGGCAGGATGAACAGAAAATGTATTGTAAGAAATACAACAAGAGCACATCAATAACAGAGAGATTTTGGGGTGGCCTTTTATATGAATCTCATATCTTACACGCACACACACACTTTGGGGGTGTGTTGAGTAACGGTGGAGACAAATCATTAGCTCTTCAACATTTCAACCTCTATCTACAGGAAGGGCCTGGCTTCAGGGCCTGCAGTGTCAACCCTTTTTCACGTACACTTAAACGTAAGGCATCCACTTTGCAGGTACATTCAACCACAATGGGATTCAACCACAATGTAGCAATGTCACATTTTCCTATTGTGAGGACAATTACATCCCCATATTGAAACCTCCACGGTTGTTTTTCTCCTTTATAGGGACTTTCCAATTCACTCTATTGTTTCTGAGATAATGATATCATCTAACAGCTAACACTACTCATAAGGTCTTCACAGTTCAGGTACAATTTGGGCATTTTAATTAAAATATTCATTATGTTTATCCTCACTTGGAATTACTTCAGGTTATAGCGTTCTTGCTAATATAAACAAAACCCATTGATACATGGAGTCCAGGGCCATTAGTGTAGTTATTCCACTTCCCCTTTTCTGCCTCTTTCTCTTCCTTTGCACACACAGTTTGCCCTGTTGACCGCTTGCATGCTTCACATTCCAGTTTATATTTCAATGTCTGCTTTCTGCTGGACTCTGGCCAGCTCCTTATTTCCTTTTTGCTGTTCAGCACTCTCATAAAATAGGTTTTCGTACCAAGTACAGCTTGGAGTCTGCAAAGCTGTTGAAATCTGTGGACACACACATAAAGCAAAACAAAGACAGAAAGAGCAACCACCCACACTTGTTCCTTCCTCCAGTTGAACCACTATAACAGTTTAACAATGGAACTGATCATGGAGTTCAGTTCCAGACCATATTTGTACCATGAAAATGTCATATGTAACTATTTGCTTATAAACGATAACCTGTTTTATATCAAAATTGTTTATGTAAAATTAAAAAGACCGCTCTAGTGTGCATCTAATCCGTCATTTCTGCATTGTGGCAATTGCTGCCGAATTTGAACGAAAACACCTAAAGAATGACAGTCACTGAAGAGCAATGTGAAAGACGCACGAAAGTTGTGAAGAAAACCTCTATATATAAACAGCTATTAAGAGTTCACTCCAAAATAATTATCAGTTTTTCGTTTATTTGCCATTTGCACATAAATAAACAGCTTATAAGCCTCCTTGTGCCACGTAAGAGTACAGCTGTTCAATATTTCCACAGGCTATTTTACAGTTCACAGTGACAGAGAAATTAATTTTGTGTCTGTTTGGCATAAACACGACAGAGTGAAGATAGATAGCCTTTCGATCGGAAGATCCCATTTTCCCCAAAGAGAGGGCATTTAAATACGCTCCTGCACCCTATAAATCTGGAGGGATTATGTGATGATGTCATGGAATACAGAAGAGAAAAATAAGGACACCGCTGGGAACGGATGATCCGCTGTGTCTAAAAACGTAGCTGGCCCTAAATCTTCAGTGTTAATCAAGCTACGATTCGCTGAACGTATCATAAATATCAATGCGGTTACAGACATATTATCTTGCTGCATCAAAACAAGGGAGAATCATTCACCGAGTTCATGCGTAAACCCTACACATTCTCCCTGGGCTGAATAAAATAAGCGCACATATCCAGCTCAGTTTATTACGCCGCTCTGTCAGTTTACTCCCAAACAAAGGTGGAGTACCACAATGGGTGGATGCACAGGGGAGAAAGATAAAGATGCAAGTTCAAGGATGGAAGAGAAAAGATAGGAGAGATTGCCAGGATTTTGTGGGAGGTTAACAGAGCGCAGGAGAGAGAAAGAGATGGTAAACGGGTAGAAGGGTGGAGAGAGAGGGTCATCTGAGGGGCTGGAGGGCTATAAATAAGGCTAATGAAATGGCCGTGCTTTGGAGGCCCAGGCCTTTAGCTTGATTTATTCTGATTGTGTCCCAGCACACAGCAGACCCATCTATCCACCTTTCTCCGTTTCTCATTCTATAACCCTGGTCAGGGGCATGGAAACCATTCTAACAGGGCGTCCCACTTTTGGAAAATCCACCCCTACTTTTGGGGGAAATAATCATTATACTTTCTTTTTTTTTGGCTTGGCCATGAAACAAATTGTAGCAGCGTAGAGCAATAAATACCGTGTGAAATCAAAATTGGATGCCATGTCTCTTGGCTTTGCAGTCATGTATAAGCTAACTGCTAAAAGCAAAAGCAACCAGTTTAAGGTTTATGTATTTAAAATGTCAGTTTTTCTAATCTGGAAAAATGGACACAAAATGATGACTCATCTTGTCCATTCAAATCTTCTAGAAATGAGTATGATCCTCACCCTCATACACTCTTAAAAAAAGGATGTGCTCATAACACATTGTTTCTTTTATGCTGTTTTGTGTCAAATAAACAAAAGGGACAACACAAGTTATATTAAAAGTAACGTAAAATGTGTTTAGTAAACTGTTTAGAGTGTACCATCTGCAACCAAATAACAAGTTTTTTTTTTTTATAAATTAGTTGTACAATACACCAGGGGGTTTCAAACTGGCTTCTGGGGACCCCCAGGGGTCCTCCAGATGGTTGCAAAGGGATCCCTAGAAAATTTCAGAGAACAAAAGCGCAAAAGTTGTGTTACAAACTCGGAAACAATATGTTGCCTTGCTAATATCACATTTACTATATATCTAGCAAAGATTAAATGGATCTTACAAACAAGAACATAAATGGTAATGTATTTTAGAAAGGGTTCCCTCACAAAATGTTCATATTATTTGGGGGTCCTAAAGCTTGAAACACTTGATATACATCATGCACTATATAAACTATATAAACAAAATATATAAATCTCTACCATCTAGGGTATGCATTTTATGAGTCTATTATTATCTCAAATGGAATACTTCACCATTTTTACTAACAGTAAGCATACGATGATGGCAAATGACATCAAATGCATTACACAATGCAAGTAAATGAAATTGTAATTGTCTCCGGAGGCAAACTTTGCTCACACTGCACCTGATAGCCCCGCCTCTTTTCCGCTGGCTAAGCAAAACTGTAGAGTGTGTCTAAATTTACGCCCGTGGTCTACACAGTAACTTTTTCTACAAAATGGGGAAAATAGTGCCTTAGTATGTGATGTTTCTCTCAAGCTTCCTGTTTCCACAGGAAATACGTTAAGATCGGACCATGACACCCACTACCTCGAGAAGAACTGGACGAACACATTACCGTACTAATATTCAAGCATAGACAAGCAAAGGTTTATAAAAGCCCCAACCCACTGCCTCCTTAAACAAAACCTTATTTTCTCAAAGTATATCATGTTGCGCTCAAATATCTATAAAAGTACCTGACAGAACAAGAACTTTCCCAGACCAGCACATTACGGGTTAATAACGTCCTCCATCGTCTGTTCACGAGAAGGTCTTTCATCTCCTCTCTCTAATACGCAGCAGTATCAAATCCCAGTCAAACTGTAGGGAAACCAGAGTAGTCTCTGCAGAGATTAAAAACACCAGACTCATACACAATATGGCACATTTGGAAGTATTTGAAATGAATGTGTGTAGTGTGTGCTCCAAAACCACATGTCTCAGCAGTGACATTATTCAACACAGCCTATTCATTTTCTTCCATTTGTTTAAATCTTTTTCTCATGAACACACACACACGCACACACATAGACACACACATCCAGAGCAGAAGAATGTCTTAACTTCACTACCCAGCGTCCATCTTTTATGTTGTATAACTCTATCTCCTCTGCTCCTCTGTACTTTGTGTGAGCGTGTGTTGTCAGGAGATATTAATAACAGGCCCTCGGGCTGCTTGACAAAGACCTATATCAGTTATAATTACCACGCTTATGGAGAACTGTAACAGGAGAATTAGTTCAGACTTACACGGGTTATTCCTCTCTCTCCTATTACTTTCCAAAGAGAAATGAAAGGCACATTATTCTTAACCTTTTATTACACATAAATAGAGGTAAGGACAGGAGATTATTGAGGAGAAAGAAGGGGAATTGAATCAGGCAAGATTTTAACCCGTATAGCCTCGTCATATCTTGAAAGGTTGATATCACTGTAGCTTATGTTGCAAAGATAACAAGACCCAGGTCTCTGGTGCTACCGAAGTGTCATTTTTGTATCAATTTGTACAACGTAATTTGCACAAAACCTGATTACAAGACAAAAAGCAGCACCGAAGCTGCTGAACAAATACAGCCACCAATTCACTAAACCTAACATTGCGAATTGTTGTGAGATGTAATGTCGCAATGTACAGTTTAATTGAAGAGTTGGCTTTTTTATTTAATTTGAAGTTAACCGAGAACATACTCAGTATTTAACTTACAAATAATATTTTAAAATACACTTGAATTCTAATAGAAATATTTGAATGATTTAGATTTACTTATTGTTTTACTTACATTTACACAATGTAAACAGGTTTAAAATGTTTTTTCCGAGTTTTTTTTAATGTCAATTGTTTCATGTAATGTCATTGAGGTTTTATTTCAGAAAAAACAACCGTTATATTTCAAGGTAAGAATTCAACTACAATGATAACGTTTTAAGTAAAAAATGTTAATAAAAACAAACAAATTATCACATTTAAGTGATTTTCAAATGACCACTAGAGTAGGCAGTATTCATTGTTTGTGATTTGCGTGTAAAGGGATTAATAATTAAAGATATTGTCAACATGTTATTATACATTTTTTAAACAGCACGGATTTAAGATTCTTCCATGAAGGAAATCAAAGTCAAAGTTACAATTTTCTATTTGCTTTCCTTGGCTGGCTCAGGTACTCCACGACCTCTTTACCCAAATGAATGTTCAGCCAACATTTACCCTTATTTCAAACTCTACACTCACGCTGTGGGTAATTATACAGTGAAGAACGAAGCGTATGTGGCTTTCAGGTTGTACAAAGCGTTGTTAGTTGGCAGAGAGATGAAACGAAGCACAGAGTGAATAGAGGAAAAAATAGAATACTTCAAAATGCTTTCAAAGCATCTCCATCTGCACAAGAAGCGTCGACGAGGAATAGTGCGTGGGAGGTCTGGAGAAAAGACTGTGACAGAGAAAGAGAGTTACCTTTTGGATCGTTAAGCGATCTAAACCGCGTTCATTTTTATGTCTTTCTTATCCTTCTTTGCAGAACGTCATCCTTCTTTCGCCGAGGGTGGGTTGTTTTTCTCTTTTCAATGTGAGTGTTGTGTGAGTCAGTGCAGAGGGCCCACGTATTACCTACATAGGACAAAGGGAAGAGAGGAAGGCGAGAAAGCCCAAGCTGTTTATAGACACACACTTCAAACCAAACCAATGTCAGCGATATTTAATCCTTCCAGAGCCCCACAAGGACTGAGACCCCCAGTATACACTGACATACATTCATATACAAGCTTTCACAATGCATTATGAGATTGTTTTATCCATAAAGAATATGTGTGATATCTTAGAAGGCAGCATCATTTTGAAAGAATTTCCGGAGCGTGATCCATTGGCAGCTCAAGGTTTTGGGACAGAGTAACTTTCATTGGTATTTATTTTCCAGCAGTGTTTTTCACTTTGAGACAGACTCAGTGAGTGTGTGAAGGCTTATATAGTCTCAAGGTTATCTGCTGTTAACTGTGTATTTTTCTTTCTGTCACTGCTCTCTGTGTATGCTGGTCTCTGTGGTGATAGATGATATAGGCAGAGAGCGGCTGTTGTGGCTCATCCCCCCCAATGTTACGGCATTAACGCCAGTGTAAGCAAAGCTGTTCTGAAAAGTGCTGAATATCAAGATAAAGTCGTATTTATTGTGCCCCAGGAGCTAAAAAGAGAAAGGTTGCTCAAAGCTTGCTCGCTCAAAGCTTGCTCTCTCACAGCTCTGGGGACTGACTGCATCTAAACTCTGGAAAAGCCTTCCCGATACCATTCGGGGGTCAGACACACTCTCCCAAATTAAATCTAGATTAAAGACACATCTTTTCAGCCGAGCATTCACTTAATGCAAAATCTGCTAAATAAACCACCGGGAGACTGCATTTATTAGATATTATTTACTAGAATAATTTAGCTTGTTCTATGAACACCATGTACTGTGCTGTGTTACTGGGCCTTTTTTTGTCATTTTCTCCTGTAAAGCTGCTTTGGAACAATGCACATTGTGAAAGCGCTATATAAATAAAATTAATTTAAAATGAATTGAACTGCAGGTCTCAGTTATGGTGCATAGTAAAGTAGAAGTATTAAGCTTGTTTAAGATGATCACGTGGATAGCCTAGTTTACACTGTTTACCACATAAAGCTACAGGTTTTTGCTGTTTTTCTTGTATATTTGCAGTGCTTTTCTTTTGAATTTTAAAAAAGCCATGAAAAATACAATTCTGCAAACGTACAGTTTTTTACACGTGAAAAAACAGTACATTTGTGTAAAAATTTTTTTTTACAGTGTAGACCAGAGTAATAAGGCCCCCGAAGACATACCAAAAGCCTCAAGGACCCTGTCATGTTTTTCTTGGCAGGAAAATGAATACAAATTATGCAACAATTATTTTAAGTTTGTAAAGGTTTCATGTAAATTAGGCTCCCACGTGAAAAATATTGCACTAGTACACTGAAATGTCTAGATAGTACAGACACATTCAGTTTACTAAACGTACAGAATATTAAAGACCACCTCACAAGATGTAAACACAGAAGCACTTCCGGTTTCAGCTTTTATTTACGTCTTATTATTATTTTACATACCGTATACATATATAATTTAATCTTAAAGATATTTGTTAAACATTTTAAATTGGCTTTAAATGTTCTGTTGGTTGTATTTTATGCAAAAGTTTGTGTGGTGAAACAGGAGGTTCTTGTGGACCAGCATTACACCAGCGTTGTTTACAATATACAGTATTGTTTTTATGGCAGATAGCAAAACAGTTTCTTCTCATATTCTGTTGAAAGTAACATTATTATAAATATATTGTATTAGTTATTCACACTGCATTTTAGATTGAGCTTTTTGTAGTAATTCCATGGTTAAATTGAGTATTTCAAATGATTGATTTAGCCTAAGCCACACCCCTGTAATACTGCCACAGCCAACAGTTTGGGAAGCAATGTTTAGATAAATGGCAAGTTTGTTTTAAAGAGATAGTTCACCCTAAAATGAAAATCCAGTCATTATTTACTCATCCCTATGTCATTCAAAACCTTCTGCAAACAAAAGAAAATATGAATAGACAAAAGGTTAAAAGAACGTTCCAGAACAACCAAAACAGGACCCATTGACTTCCATCGCATGGACATAAAACCACAGAGACATAAAGAAATGTGTGATCCACAGAAGAAAAAGTGACAATTTTGAATGACATGAAAGTGAATAAATAAGGTAACTACCTCTTTAAAACAATTAATTCTAATTTGAGTTTATTCTAATTCTTTTTTTAGGGCAGACGTATTTTAAAGAATAGACAAATGAGAGATTATTGGGGTCTTATTTATTTGACATTTATGCATTTAGCAGACACCTCATCCTAAGTGACTTACAAATGAGAGTCAACAATAAGCAAGAGAAACATCTTAGAAACTGAGACATTATTTGTCTGCATTTTAAATGATCGCTATATCACAGAAACAATCAAGATGTTAAATCCATCTCATTTGTGATCCATCTCCATTCCTGTGGGCTACGAGCAAGAGAGGCTCGATTAGCTTGAAGACCTATGCAATAACGTGTGACACTGGGTGAACCATAAATATGGATGAATGTGTGTGCGTGCACATGTGTGGGGGAGGCATGGTGTATTTTGAGCCAAGTCTTCCCAGAGTGTGAAACAGTCAATCCTAATGAGTGCCTGTACTGTAATCTCTGACAATAAAAATGACATTTGTCTGGCTCCAAAACCACCATAATAGTAGCACAGACTACTATATGATGTTCTTTCAAATATATATATATATGTGTGTGTGTGTGTGTGTGATTAAACTGAAATTATACAGGTTTGATAAAACAATGATTTTTTCCTGTTTCTTTCAAGGTCCAGTGTATGAAATGTAGCAGCATCTAGTGGTGAGGTTGCGAATTGCAACCAACGGCTCATTCCCCCTCCCTTTTGAAACACTATGGTGGCTGACACAGGACTAAGACATAGTCAGGTTTTCGCTTCCATTCTGAAGGAGATAATTTATTTACGAAACGCGCTGTGGAGCAGTTTGTCCGTTTAGGGCTACTGTAGAAACAAAATGGTGGATTTCATGTAAGGGGACCCGCGGTGAATGTGGGTAGAAATAGCTCATTCTAAGCTAATAAAAACATAACGCTTCATTATGTAGGTCTTTACACACATGTGAACTTATAGTTTTGTATATTTGTTTTTGCATTTCTTTCAAAATATCCAGCAAAAAATGACACACTGGACCTTTAAATCGATAGATATGACCCAAAAAGCACTACTGTACATGAATATGGTAATCATTCCGCACCAAAGAATACATCAAAGTACCACGGTATTACCATCTGATACCATCACTGTACCACGGGACCCTCACAGTAGTTGTTTGTAAAGGATATCACAGCAACAAAGAGCGCAGAACAGCCAGAACTGATAGGTCACTGTTAGAAAGCGGTAACGTGATCTTGAGCATTCCTGTGGTGGCAGCCAAGTATTGTATAGTCTCGGGGTGATACAATACACCTTTGTCCTCTACAGATAAACTGAGTCATGTTGATCTCACCAGGGAATAGTGAGAGAGACGAAAACAGACAAAACAAAGATCTGCAGAACACCAAAAAAATCTCTAGACGAATGTACATTACACACCTCACCACCCTGAACCATGCCACATTCCCTTCCTCCACCCCAACTCAGCCGGGGGGGGGGGTTTCATACCATTGCGGTCAGTATAGAGGCCAGCCACACCTGTTTACATTTGCTATATATTCCATATGCACTACATAACCATTAGTGGTGTTTGCTAACACAGATAATGTTGATGAATTATTCGTAAGCAATGGGGTGCCTTTAATGTCTGTGCTGCAAAGTAATAGTTCACCCAAAAAAAAACATTTATGCACCCTCATGTGGTTCAAAACCTGAATATGACCCAACATAAGATATTATGAGAAATGTCTCAGTGGTTTTGTGTCTATACAATGAAAGTCAATGGGGTACAATGATGTTTGGTTACCAACACTCTTCAAAATATCTTCTTTTGTGTTGAACAGCAGAAACAAAGTCTTATAGGTTTGGAGTGACATGAGTGTGAATAAATGATGAACACATTTTCATTTATGGACAGCCCATGCCTTTAATATCAAGTTGACATGTAAAATTTCACATGCTTTTACATTATTGCGCACTTGCCGAAATTAGACTACAATCCTTTCAACTTTCACTCTCGTGCATTTTATGACAAAGAACACATTGCTCTTTCTTACTGAAAACAGAAGTCTGTGAGGCTTGAAGTGAACCTTCAGGCTCAGATACAGTACGTGAGGCGTTCCTTTCATTTATTTAATGCTTTTGATTTGATCTTGATTTACAGTCCATGTGTGTGTGTGTGAGAGAGAGAGAGAGAGAGAGAGAAAGGACACGTGGGTGATAAACAGCTTGAGTAATGATGGCTCCTGACAGCCCCTGATGACTCTCAGAGAGAGCAGAGATGGGGGAGGAGTTGGACTGATGGGTGGAGTTTTCAATCTCATATCTACAGATTATATAAATTGATCGGTCAGCAATCTTAATACTGACAATATACATACAACAGATTACTGTTTAAAAACCATGACGCGCTTGAGGGCAGCATGTGGTGGACACATTTAAGCAAATCTGAATCACTTACTTAGGCTCCCTCTGATGGAAAACACAGACCACTGAGCATTTTGAATGCTCTATGTGTATGTGTGTGTCTGACAGTGTCTCATTAATCTACAGTGGCATTATTAGGCTTGAATGGGGTCTGACTATGATTGATACAGAGAGAGCTGTTTCTAGGGGAAAGGTCTTTTTCACTTTGTTAATCACCGCTGACCTCTACCCCCGTGTGTGTGTGTGCGTCTGTATGTTTTGCAACTGACCTTTGACACCTCTGAGGAAACACATGAGAAAACCCACATTATGCACACTGGACTAACCGGCAATCATTAAAGACACAAAGATAAAAGCAGAAAGGTACAGAACCTGTTTGCAGACGCACATATGCAGGGAGAGCAGATGAGGACAGAGACGAGTCATATTTCTCAGTCCCTCTGGGCTACTGCAGGATAAATGTCATGTTCTTATATATGTCTATGAAAGGCTATAGCAGCTACAGAACATAGACACTTTTTACATATAGCTTTTTACATTTTTATGAAGAAAAAGAGTCTAAGCCTAGTCTCCATGATATGGTCTATATATATATGACTAATGATTTCACTATCAATATATGTCAGCTGGAAACCTGTATGTCCAAAATCACAAAAAAACACTGTATTTTACTACTAAACGACTTAACATTGTGTAATATTGCTCTGTTTAATACTGGATTCATATTTACAAAATGCATAAACAAACATTTCTTGATTTATTTAGAGTTTAAACAAATACAAAAATAAACAACAAGAAAAACAACAAGGCTGCCAGCTCTTGGCCACCATTGACTACCATTGTTCTTTAACCAGACATTCAAGAGGTCCGTGGCTTCCAATCTTTTTTGTGAGATGAGCTCGACAAGACCTAGTTCGTGCCATTTGAGTAATAAAAGACATCTCATTTAACCATCTTTGAAAGTTAAGGGCTTATGAAGACTTCCAAGGAGTATAATTGGCTGTGATCATGCCTATTATTAGAGCCTGCTGCTCAGTATGAGCATGAGTATCCATTGTATCAGAATAGCCTAAAATAGCTATATTGTGATCTGGCTGAACTTCCATTTTGTATATGTACTTGAAAACAATTAAAAAATGTTAGACCAAAAATCATGACCAATCACATATCACTTAGAAGAGCAAAATATCTGATTCATCTTCATAGCACAGATAGCACAGGATGAGTTTACTTAAGATCTGTTCAAACCTTGAGACGCAGCTCATACTGTCTGTAAATGACGGATACATGTTTGTTGATGATTGTTTAATGATTGATCGAACTCATTTTTGTGAATGTGTGTGGATGATAACACTATCTAACCCCATTCGCATATTTCAAAAAGAAAATAATAAACATGCATTAGGCGACCTGTTTACTAAAGTTTTCTTAGAAATACAAGTTCTTTCATGCTATGCTCATGCAACAGATACAGAAGGACATATTGAAAGACTCTCTGTATGTCTTTGTCATTAGGGCTGTAGCGACCAGAAAATTTGTCTGGAAAAATGTTAAAAGCTTTGGAAGTGGGCTACAGTTTAGTCATTTTAGCTCTCCGCGTGTCATACAAGGGATTCGATCTTGCATTGTGGGCAACATTGCTATTCCTGCTAAATGGGTAAATTCTCTGAAAGTCTATTATTGTGGATATGTTCTTCTTCATAGTTAGAACTCTTCACGTATCATTCAAGAAATGGAAACTTGAAGTCCCCACAACCTTTTGTTTCCCTGACGACCATCATTCTCTTTTAGCAACCCCTGTATGCAATGGTTTGTTGGCCTGTGTCTCTTTATGTAACCCTGTGGGTGTCCAGGGGATTATCCCTGAAACATTTAAGCTTGGATATAGTAAACATTGACCTGTCTGGGGAGCTGTGTGGTTATTGGCTTCCTGTTTATGAGTGTGTAGGAATTTACTCTTAGTGTGTGTGTGTTTGCATTAATAAGTTACTGGTTTTGTCACAGACCCCGATATTTGTTTATGAGCAATGTTTCAGCTAAACAAACACACTCACAAAGAAAAAGAGGAAAGAGGGAGCTTAACAGTTCCTTTTTGTTACACATTTACAGCTACTTCTGTATTGTGATGCATTTTAAAGTGAAACATGACACATTTGAAAGGTACATCATCTAGTGGTGAGGTTATGAATTGCAACCAATGGCTTACTCCCGCCTCCCTTTCGAGGCACTACGGTGGCTGACACAGGACTAAGATTAACAAATTACATCTTAATTTTTCAATTGGCACAATGCAAATTTTCCTTTGTGCAAAATCTACAAAACTGAGCCAACAAAAAAATTGAAGATTTATCCAGTCACTAGAAAGTCTTTGAGTTGAGGCCGGATTTTTTCATTGTAAAACCATACCCCACTTTTTCAACGTTACAAGATTCAATTTGCTAAATTTTATAGTGTTTCTACCAAAAGGTTTTGCTCACTTCTGCGTACAAATCTGTTCCCTAAATATGGTTAAGCAGACCCTCCCACACATACACAGTATTAATGTTACAGAGAGTAGGATTTGCATTAAATGATTTTCTCTGCTCATACAGATGATTCAGTTCTCAGGGTTTTTCTATGGACAGATTTGTGATATGATTCATGTAGCTCCAGGCTACTCTCAAATGTATGGTGGCTGTGTTTGTTTTATGTTTAGCACAGAGAGCATTCTCTCTCCCAGAAGCACATTTATGTAACACGAAATGCTGTTTCATGCACTTAAACGTCGTTCTGTCACACAGATTTGTCAAAGTGTAAAGGTTTGTACCATGAAAACAGCTTGACTCCCTCTGCAGGTGATGTGAAGAGACTGTGAGCGAATGGAGTGTTTAAATATACAGTGACCCGAAAAGTATTTTAGTCGCACTGTATTTGTGTCCCATTCGATACAGAATGGACTGTACCCTCCGCCTGCACAAAGGTGAAGAATATGTGGATGTAAAAAAGAGATGAGAGACCAGGAGAGGAGGCGATCTATATTCTTTAACATATCAGTGTTGATTTAGTCAGACCCGTGAGATATTTCCATATACTGCAGATATACTGCCGACGTGACCTTTCCTCTGGTTACACACTGTGTTTGAGTCTAGAAGAACTCACAAGAGCTTCATTGCAACACAGATATAGGAGTGGAAAAACAGCATTTTGTATTTTACATGTACACGTGTGTGTGCGTCTGCTTGTGGGCACATGCAAAAGCATTTTTGCACTGTTGCACGGCATTCAATACTGTAATGATATAAAACGAATGTGTGCAAGATCTTCAAAAACTATTAGAATTGGTTACAAACCGGAAAGTCATAGAGGTTTGAAAAGACTAGACTGAATAATTCATTTAGGTGAACAATCCCTGTTATATAGCTAATGCACGTTAAAGGGACAGTTCACCCCAAAATGAAAATTCTTCATCATTTACTCACTCTCATGTAACGACTTTCTTTCTTCTGCACAACACGAAAGAAGATATTTTGAAGAATGTTGTTAACAGAAAACCCTCGGTCCCAATCGACTTGCATTGGTTTTGTGTCCATACAATAGAAGTGAACGGGGACCGGCGGTTTATATTTATCAACATTCTTCAAAATATCTTATTTTGTGTTCTGTAGAAAGAAAGAAAGTCATGCATGTATAATACGCCAATAGGGTGAGTAAACGATGACAGGATTTTCCTTTAAGGGGACGAACTATCCCTTTAAGCGCAGGAAATAAAACACTTTAACACAACGTTAAATGCACACGCACCGTCATGAATTCCTCGCAACAATGCTGCATCTTTAAAAACAACTCAGTTGACACAAAACCGCTCTGTCAAATCATGCTGAATAAGTGAGCTTGCCCCGGGCCTCACGAACACTGAGACGTGGTCGGTACAGCTAAACAAGATCAATGGAAGGAACTGAGAGTGCAAGGCGGCTCCATGAGATCTCAAGCATGACCAATAAATAACATCCTACCGTGACACACACACACACACAGCTTGAAAAGAGTCCACCATTATGACACACAGAGAGCAGGGAGGGCCTCCTGACCTTTCACCCCCATTTGGCGAATGTCTGTGCATAGGTGTGTGTGTGAGTGTGCTTAATGATGTCTACTGTCAGATACCACCACACACACACACACACACACTAAACCAGCACTATCTCAGAGAAACCGCTCATAAACTTGATCCACCAACGTCGGCTTCGTCGTACGAGCCTTTGGGAATGAAGCCAGAAATTCGGGTCAAGTGATTCTGTCTTGCTGTCACTCTTACGGTAAATAAGTAATAAGTCCTATTAAAAATAACACAAGTTCAAACTGTAAAATGTTCCCAACACGAGCGCCTCACAGATTGATATGCGACCTCAGGGATTACGGAGAAGCCGAAGCTCTTAAAACAGACACAACGAAACCCTCTTTATCTCGTAATCTCATAATCATATAAACAACTTATAAAATCAAGTCATGACATTCATATATTTGTACACAATAGGCCTCATTCATGAAACACGAGCAGAACGATGTTTTGGTGTAAATCGTTCGTAAAGTAGTTCTGACGTAATTATTCGGATTTATAAATACAATAGTAAATGGTGCGAAAAACATTCAAATGTTATTTTTTGACAAACTTTGCACTGTGTATCATAATTATATTGTTGTGTAACAATATAATTATCGCTTTATTACTCTCTGAATCCAGCTTGTTATTCGCATCTCCATATTGATATGGAGGGATTATTGGGTCAGATTGTAAACTGAAAATCTAAATCTAAAAGTCTTAATCTAAAACTAAAAGTCTTAAACCAAAACTAAAAGTCTAAATTTAAATGAATTTGGTATTTAGGATAAGGCATTTTGTATTTAGGATTGGGCATTTAATCATTTAGCCATTTAGGATAGAGGATTTGGGGATTTAGGATTGGGAATTTGAGGATTGGGCATTTAATCATTTAGGCATTTAGGATTGGGAAATTAAAGATTGAGGATTGGGCATTTGAAGATTGAGGAGTGTATGCAAATTAGGAGGCGTGGCCCGAATACTGGAGGCTGGGTTTGAAATGGCTTTTGCGCAGAGGCACTTTATGGACGCTAGATGGAGCTCCCAGTGCTAAGGAGCACAGTGTAATGTAACCAAACAGAGCGAGGACTGTGTGATAGTTAGATAGTAATTTAATGACAGCGTTGTAACATGTGTGGCCTCAAACACAGAGTCACCAGTGAAACAAGTGCTATCGGTCTGACGACGAGAAAGCAGCAGGTAAGATGCTAACATTAGCTACTAGTTATCAGCTCCTTAGCACTGGGACCTCCCTCTAGCGTCCATAAAGTGCCTCTGCGCAAAAGCCATTTCAAACCCAGCCTCCAGTTTTCGGGCCACGCCTCCTAATTTGCATACACTCCTCAATCCTCAAATGCCCAATCCTCAAATGCCCAATCCTCAATCTTTAATTTCCCAATCCTAAATCCTCAATCCTAAATGCCTAAATGATTAAATGCCCAATCCTAAATCCCCAAATCCTCTATCATAAATGGCTAAATGATTAAACGCCCAATCCTAAATACCAAATGCCTTATCCTAAATACCAAATTCATTTAAATTTAGACTTTTAGTTTTGGTTTAAGACTTTTAGTTTTAGATTAAGACTTTTAGTTTTAGATTAAGATTTTTAGTTTTAGATTTTCAGTTTACAATCTGACGCGAAAATCCCTCCATATATTGACGCTGTCCGCTCCACCTTAAAAGTTCCGTATTTCCGCTTTCTTCTCTACGCGCTCAGTTTAGGGACCGTCTCGATTTTCTCTTAATCGCGTTCAGGCCTGAGCTGAATCCCCCTTGAGAGAATAGCGGACTTGATGCAGAACCTCAATATCACTTTGCCAGAATTGTTGAAATGATGTTTATGTTTGTAAAATGCACAGTATGAACCGTTTTCATATGCAGTACTGACTATGCATATCTGTAATTAACCTGTGCTTTTACATCTTATGTATTATGCTGTGCATTCATGTTTGCATCTTTTTCTTTCTGTTTCCTGTGTTTGTGTGCACAGTTGGTAATTAAAGCTCATTCTGATTCTGATGCATAGTTGTTATAATTCTACAAACATATAACGACAAACATTTCAATGCACCATTCAATGTTTTAGTTATTGAATACTTATAGTGCTCATGGCTCATGTAAAGACATTTCTACTGTAGCTTTTTAAGCCCATGAAGTTGGCATTTGTGAAAATACATATTATGAGAAATTAAATATTTGATGGTGCGTCGAAAGTGTCGCTGCAAAGTTATGCCGATGCAAAATACAGAATTTTTTACTATAACATATTTTGTGTCACAGTATTGTTCGAAGGGCTGTTGCTCTTATGGGCAACTTTAAGTTTCTATATCTTAAATACCTTCAAGGGTGCGTTGTAAGTGGCGTTATAGCCAGTGTCCTTGACTAGCACCAAGCAAAAAGCTGACATTTTTACTGTGGCATTTTAAAGTCATGGACACATGAAGTTGGTGTGTCATAACGGTTCAATGGACCGTTAAAGTTATGGGCCTTTGAGGTGCTTGGATAAGGGTGCGTTGAAAGTTGCACATTCACTCTTTGTAAGTCGCTTTGGAGAAAAGCGTCTGCTAAATGACAAAATGTAAATTATATTAAAAGGTGCCCCATAACGGTTTTATTTTCCTACATTCTTCAAAATCACGGTCTCTCTCCGAGTGGCTTTTAGCAAGTGTATAAAGCTGCTTTTTTTTGTCAAAAGAGCCCAACCCCAAATCTTTACTATAAACAGGCCCTTTTGTAGTAAAGATTGGGCTAATATTCTTGTTTCTTGAGGCCAAAACAATGCCTTGTGTGTCGTATTGTGGACCCCTCAACGCATGGATGCACTTCTACCTGCTGACTGTGTTGGCTAAATGAAAACGAAAGTGCGCCTCTTAGTGGATCCCTAAAGAAACTGGACATCCGGTCATGATCATTTGGGTCTTTTATGAAAGCGAAGTGAAATCCCATTGGTTTTATTGTTTTTGTATACGTGCAAATGTCTGTTCCCTCAAACACAGCAGCTTGCTAAAAATGAATAAAAAAGAATCAAATATTTTTGTATTGAGTGAATGTAGTGCAACAGTCCACTCCCGGCTGGCCATTGTGCTGACACAATCGGCACATCCTCACACTGACAAAGAGAAATGCATATTGTGTAAACTGAGCAAAACAGCTGAGTTAATGTAATTCTAGACGTTTAAAAAATATTTTAAGAACGCTGCCTATATAAGCAACATTTACCTCGGTAAAGATCCAGCTTTGAGAAACTACTCGAGGCACGTGTGTGTAAAAACATAACACTTTATACAATTAGGCTGAAAAAAATGAATACACAAGTACTTTACAAATACAAATGCAGTGGTCCCCCTCCCGTTATTTACATGTGTTCCTGACCCAACATCAATACAAAAAGACATGTTTAATTTCTGACTCGAAGCCACAATGTTAGAGATATTTTAGTACGTGTTGACAACATATCCGATACATTAAATCGTGGGGAAGACAAATGAGGAAAAATGTCTTTATCTAAATCTATGAATTACTGATCCAGGCCAGTGTAAACACACTTCCAGCCAGCCTGAGGTCGGACTCAACTGACGAATGGTGAACTATGCATAAGAAAAACAAGGACATAGAAAATGTTTCACAGATGTTTTCAAAAATGACACATTTTTCCGAGTTGGGAGAGAGATACTTTCCATAGCTGCCACTAACTTGAATGGCACTAAACGGCTACAGTGCAGGATTATTGTGTTGATTTGTGGACATTAAATAGCATTCTGAGCACAAACATTTAACACACAAACATCACCAGACAATTTTCAGGTGGTGTCGTTTCCATGCAGTCACGTTTCTCAAATGACACGTTTCTAAATAAACCTGTATGGGAATAATTCGTTTTGGGGGAGTTTTGATTTGCACGATACAAGCTAATGTAAATACTCAATTCTTATACTAGAAATATTTTTTTTACTATGAGTACATACGCGAGCAACAAGTGAAAAAACTTTGTCTTTCGGTAGCCATATCAAACTTCAGATAGTTGGCCATTTTGACTTAACAGAGCCTTACTAACCATGATCATGGTTCATCATCCATCCATCATTTCAAAGGGCTATTACTTGTTTACCTACACAAACAGCAAAGGGACAACATCACACTCACTTTAAAAAAGGGGGGACATTGATAACTTGACTGAACATTATGAAAAGCATTGAGATATGGCCACAACCCTGGAGTTCCCGCCGCAGCAAATTAAGTGTTGCAGAAGGTCGGTGGCGTTTACGTTCCGAGCTCACTTCATCCATGACCTAAACATTGTAGCGTGGTAGAAAAACAACAGCAAGCGTTTCATAGCTCCGTACAAAACTAAGTGTCTTAAACATGAATTCAGTCTGAACTATCCTGCTTTTGGACAGTTGACACGTGCAGAGGGGTTGAAAACGTGTCCAAATAGCACGACTGGCCTTTCAGAACACGCCAGTCACATTTACTTCAACTGCTGTCTGTTACAAATTGTGTCCCTCCTACTGAAACGTCGATGGTTGAGGATTACCGTCTTTACAAAACATAAAACGTATGTTGTATGTTGTGCCTGTATACGTCCACCTCTTTAGCTGCCACCGCTAGGTTTGGCAGGGGTCTTTGAACGCATGGCGGCCCCGGTGCGGGTGTTTCCTTTGCCCTGCTGAGGAGTGGCAGCCTGCTGTACTGGAGAATCAGATGCAAGGGTCACCGCAACAGTCTGTTGCTGGGCGGGGCTCTGCAGGGGTGGGGTTTGTATTTGAGGGGAGGCGGCCGCCGCGGTGACGACCTGCTGCTGGAGAAGCTTCTGCTGGACCACCTGCGTGGCGGTGCCGGCAGGGAGGACCTGCACCTGAGCCGAACCTGCTGCAGGAGCTGCCAGGGCCACCGTCTGAGGTTGTGCCTGGATCTGCACACAAGGAGGAATTAGATGCCTTTAACAAAACTTGAAGAATTGAGTTTAATGAGAAGGACCAAAAACATAAATTGGGGTAACCGTGCAATGTTTGTAAACATATTCAAGTAATCAGGGACATAATGTACCCAGGCTTCAAACTCTTACCTGTTGAGGTGAGGACACTATCTGCTGCTGTACTATTTGAGGAAGCTTAGCAACCTACAAGCAGAAGGGAAAATCACTACAAAAGCAGAGCTAAGCGTTATGGCCACAAGCACCGCATGCCGCCCCACATCCATTTACTTAAGTTGCTCGCCCCACCCGTGCTGGACTGTGACTGTGCTTGTAGGAGCGTCCGCTTACCTGTATCTGCTGTGCTGTAGCGGGTTTCTGAGGCTGTGCGATGGAAGTGGTAAAGAACTGCGTCTTAATGCCCGGCTGCAGCTGGGGGGTGGTGGCATACGTCACTTTCTGCTGCTGTTGTTGTGCTGTGGGCTGAGTGGCCTGCTGCGTCCCCAAATAATCAGCGAGACGGTAAGAGAAGGGGAATAGTGTAAGGAACATTGAGATTTGTTTTTGTGAAATAATACTGATCCAGGATTATAAAAACACCTTTTGTTGCACAGCAGCCTGTGTTTGCTGTGGCTGTGCTGCTTTCTGGACTGCGGCTGCCTGCGCAGGGGTCTGCTGCTTCTGTCTGTGTAATAGCTGCTGAACGTGTTGAACCTGGAACGGGTGGGCGACCACCTGACCACCTGCACAAACAAGAAAGACAATAACTAAAATGACACACAAAATGCTTGATTTAATCTAACAGCCTTTGTAAACCCTTGTGAATCATCGCAATCTGATTATTTTAGAGCCAGCCTGTACCTGCTTTCTGAGCCTGTCCGATGGCAACGCTAATGTTAGCTACGGTAACGGGAAGGGTCGTGACCCCAGCGGACGACACCACGGCAGGAACAGAGACTACGGGAGGGGGTTTGGTCAGCGTCACCTGGGCAGTTTGACCTGGCTGAGCCTGGATGGGTCCTGGAGCCGGCACACGTGTCTGAGAGGGAAGTGTCGTTTTTTTGAGTAGCTGCTTTGTGTGAGCATGAGATAGCAATTGATCGCTAATAACAGTCAGCTTTTGTTGATTAAAACAAAAACAGCGACTAAAGAAAAGAGGAACATGAAATGTCTCTCTACTCCATAGAGAAAGCAGATGGCTTACCAGTCTGGCGACTTGTAAGTTGGTGACTGTGGTTCCGGTAAGCACGGTTCCTGCTCTGGATGCAGCAACGGCGGTTAGTTGAGGGTTGGCTTGAGCCGCTGTTGCCGCCTGCACCTGTTGAGGCTGCTGTGTGGATGATGCCTGCTGACCCTGAGCGGCAGCTACTGCAGCTGCGACCTGCTGCTGAGTCATCTGCAACTTCTGCTTCTTTAACAGTTCACAGAGAGACGACACAAATGGGGGAAATTAAGAAATATACTTTATTGCTTTGGAAATGTTAAGTGACAGACAAAGGGGGTGGCAAGTGAAAATGCATTTAGACAGCAAAAGCAAGATAAACAGCAGTTTATATCCTGTGTGTACCTGCTGTGGTTTTCCCACTGTTTTGATCTGAGGAGACGCAGCTTGTTGTAACTGTTGTTGTCTGAGGAGCTGAAGTTGAGCTTGTGTGAGTGGCTTACCCTGAGACAACTGCATGCCTGCAGCTAGTGAAGAAGAAAACCGTATAAGAACACAATGATAGATTTCTCTCTATTTTAAGTATTCTACCTGGAGCCACCAGCTTGGGACTGACCTGGAGTCAGATTAGTAGACACCACTGCTGATGCGGTCACTGGGGTGACGGCCCTCGCGCCCTGTCCCGTTGCTATGGCGACAACCTCTGCCGGGGCAGCTGCTGCAGTTACTGCTCTCTGTTGGGTGTGAACCACCTGAGCGGTGCCCGTTCCAGCAGCCTGTAAGAGTAACACATTAAATAAAATTTTGCACAGTAATTTGTCAAATATTTACATTACATTAATAAAGAAAAATACACCTGAAGTTGCTTTAGACACTTAGAGAGGGATATAAAAAATAAATAAATAAATGGAACTGGAAATGGTCCGAAATTTTAGATGTGAAATTACATAAATGTTTACAAGAATGTACAGATTATTATTTTGGGGGATTTAATGCTTGTAATGACATGATGATGAGTAAACAAATGAGAGAACCTTTATATTTGGGTGAACTATCCTTTTAAATTGCCCTGTATAAATATGGATTCATTTTTATATTACAAATTCAGAGAGACTCACAGGCAGGGCTCCGGTTATTACAGGAGACGCCAGACGCTTGTTAGCCTGGAACTGACTGGGAGAAACTCCCGCCACAGTATTCACGATCACATTCCCACTCACTGTAGCGGCCGCTGAAGTTTAAACAAACACAACATCTACTTATAAAGGTAATAGCAACATATTGATTTCATTCTGGTTATGTATTGTAATTCTACCTGGCTGGATGCTTGTGCCCACTGCAGCAGTCTTTATAGTGCCAGTCTTAAGAGACAACAAAACCAAAGCGAAATAATATAAATTATGTAACTCAGTAATCCATCAATTACTTAACATGCCGTTTTAAAGCTCTTACCAGTACCGCAGTGTTTGGGACAGCGGCTGCTCCGGGCTGGGGGACTCCCACGGCCTGCACTCCTGCTACAGCGGCCTGTGGCTGAGCTTGAGACTGTGCGGCAGCCCCCTGCGGTTGGGCGGCACCCGCGGCCTGTTGGGATAACTGCTGGGCCTTTTGCTGCTCTGCGAGCGCCTGTGGGAGAGGAAAGAAGAACACATGAATATAGCAACAACTGAAATCTTGATACTCTGTAGATGAAACGACATTGAAATTATATGAGATATGTGCAGGAGAAAATGTCCGTTTGAGACCTACTGTGCGACCTAAAAGCATGATGGGAAATTACTTATCACACCTCAGTCCTGAATATCAAAAAGTCGAGAATTTGAAAAGCTGAGGGAAGAAACAGATTTGACTAAATACAGGGTTTCAAAGTATGACCTACAATCAAGGATGACACCCAGAGTTGTGGACAGTTAAACAAGACGGAGAAGGAATTATAAATATTCAATCTTTAAACCAAACTTTTAGGTCTTTAGTCGGCATAGTTTAAATCCTGTCTGGCTAGTGCACGTCTCATAATGTTTACGCATTACGCATGATGTCCGTATTTTGGGAGTAGGCGGTCTCTTGTGGCAGTTCATCAAACGCAAAAAGAAAAGTTCTGGAAAAAAGCTGGAATCTAACTGCAACACTGTGACGCAACTCTCCTATTGCAACACTCCCACTTATTGCCAGGGAGAAAACTTTATAAATTGCTAACTTCCATATATATATATATATATACACACACACACATATATATATATATTTAAAAATTAAATTTGCACTATATTGCCACCTTGTGGTGAAACTGGTTAACTTCTAACTCACATGCATAACATGTGTTATAGTAATTTAAAGGCTACATATATTTTTGGTCACAAAGGTTGCGGACCTCTGATGTAAACAGACCAAAAACATTTGTGCCTGGCATCTCAATGAGATTTTGATGATTCAATTCAATTCAATTTTATTTATATAGCGCTTTTCACAATTTGCATTGTTCCAAAGCAGCTTTACAGGGGAAAAACGAAAAACCCAAGAAAGGGTAAAACACGCTTCATGGTGTTTTATAAAAATCCAATTATTCTAGTAAATAACATCTATGTAAATCTGATTTATTTAGCATATTTGCATTAATTGAATGCTTGGCTGAAAAGATGCGTTTTTAATCTAGATTTAAATTGGGCGAGTGTGTCTGATCCTCGAATAATATCAGTAAGGCTATTACAGAGTTTAGGTGCTACGTATGAGAAAGCTCGACCCCCTTTGGAGGATTTAGTTATTCTAGGTATTATCAAAAGTCCCGCGTTTTGAGATCTTAGAGAGCCTGATGGGTTGTAGTGTGATAGAAGCTCTGTTAGGTAGGTAGGGGCTAAACCCTTTAGGGCTTTATAAGTGATTAAAAGAACTTTAAAGTCAATACGATACTTAATGGGTAGCCAGTGAAGGGTTGATAACATTGTGGTTATGTGATGGTGTTTTCTGGACCTGGTTAGAACTCTGGCAGCTGCGTTCTGAACTAACTGTAGTTTGTTTATTGATGATGCAGGACAACCACTAAGTAGCGCATTACAGTAGTCAAGTCTTGAGGTTATAAATGCATGAATAAGCTTCTCCGCGTCAGCAACACACAGAATATTTCGTAACTTGGACACATTTCTTAGGTGGAAAAAGGCTGTTTTTGTGACATTTGAGATGTGATTTTGAAATGACAGGTTGCTGTCTAATATAACGCCTAGATCTTTTACTGTATTTGTTGGAGTAACAGTACATCCTTCAATTTGCAGTTTATAATCAGCAATATTTGGTTTGCATGTCTTTGGTCCGATAAGTAATATTTCTGTTTTATTAGAATTTAAAAGAAGGAAATTACAGGTCATCCAATGTTTTATGATAAATTCTTCAACAAGTATTCACCTTCTTCTCTTTAGCGATTCGATCAGCTCTCTGAGAGGCCACCTGGATAGGAGGAAGAGGCTTATCGTAGCTTATTCCACTGGAACAAAGAGACAATGAGAAACATTTACGCATCAAAAGTGAATTTCAGAATTGTCAGTAGGTAATTCTCTAAATCAACCAACAATTAAAACATGTTATTGAATATAGCCAATAAATGGTTTGGATAATAAAATGAGTCAATACCTCTCAGCCAGCACAGAGGCGTGCTTGGGGTTCTTCTGGAACGGATTCATGCCCAGCCTGAAAGCAAAACAAATATTGAAAACTGAAGGTGATTTTTGTCTGAATATACAGTGATAATTCAAAGATAATAATGCATTTTTAAGCACTATCTTGCAAACACGTCTCCTGTACATACAGGGGTTTAATGGGTGGGCTTCTCTTGCTAGCAATGATTTTCATTAGCTCAAAGCGGTTGTTGTAAAGCTGGATCTGGGTAGCGTTGTCATCCTGCATGTAGATCTGACACGTGCGAAGAGGACGACTGTTCTTTGACTGTGCAAACAAAAAAAGTGTTATACATCTACAAATATGAGAAAACAATCTTTGTTTCAAAGATTCTTAAGTTACCTTATAAATGCTCTTGGTCTTGTTCTTTTTGGGGTTAGCTTCATATATTAGCTGAGGAGAAAACATTTTTTGAGGAAAATAAAGATGTTTATGACTAAACCCAAAAATCATGTACTGATCTCTTACCTTGCCCTCCTCTCTCGGAATGATGACGTTCTCGTAGCGGTTACGACACTGTTTGGGCGAGCGGTAGATCCTGCTGCAGGAGTTGACCACGTCGCTCACCAGGTCCCAGTTAGGTGTGTGAGCTGGAGACACTATGGTCAGGTTCAGAGGAAGTTCCAGTAACTGTTTCACAGCCTGCAAAACACACAGAGGACAAAATTACAACCTTAGCCCATCTACACGTGCAAGTGATGAATTGTGATGAAGTATTGTGTACCTGTAGCAGGGCCCAGTCCTCACTGATGAGCCACTCAGGATTGTCCTGTCCGGCCTCCATGGCTGGTTTAAGCAGCGAGGGCAGCGGTTTGGCGAAAGGAGCTTGTTGCTTCAGAGAGAAGTTCTTCTTCTGGTCTTTGCCCTCTCGTCTGACCTTGAGCAGACTGGCCTTGTCGAAGAGAGAGCGTGGAGGAATCACAGCTTCTCCGTGCCCCTTCTTCTTCTTACGGCCCACAGCTGAGGTGAGGAAAACTTAGAATCAGGTTTGATCGTGGTATGTTTTCAAACGTAGGCGGCGTATGTTTCGGGGTCTAACCTGATGGGTCCATGTGTCTCTTGCGCTCTTTGCGGACGTAGACCGGAGGCAGTTTGGACTCCGGCATGGGTGCAGAGTCATACATGAGGCACATAACGGAGTCGATGTAGATGTCGTTGTCATCCTGTGGCGGGGTTGGAGGAGTCCACAGCTGCGAAAAAGACCAGCAGGGTAGTGAGTTACAGGGTTATTATAGTTTACTAAAACAAAACAAACAAATAAAACATTTCTGTTGAAATCAGATAAAATATTAGCCTCAATGTCATTTGAAAAACAATGATATTTCAAAAAATGTATGCTCAGATATAATCTGAAAAAAATACATTAATAACATTTACATTTAGTCATTTACAAAAGGTAAATTTGTCTTATAGAGAGTTTCATCATATGTATCGTGTTGGGTTATCGGTTTGGCTAGTGGCAAGTAATATTATAATTGACTTTATATACAATTTATAATTATATTAATTTATATTAATATTTTATTGTATAATCATTGTAATAAATTAAATTAAAAGTACTCAACAGTTATTGATTATTTGCAGAGGTCTACTGGAAATTAAGTTTGGGCCACATAACGTTTGTTTGTTTATGTTGTTGCTGCTGAAAGAGTCTATATAGCAACATAAAAATAATATGAAAATTAAACTAAAATGAAGAAATATATAAAAATGTACGTGATAAAGCTGAAAACGACTATAAGCTTGGCTACAATAGTTTAATAAATAAATTTAGGCATCTAAATCACATGAACCCAGTCAAGAATTATTTTACAACAACAACAAAGGAAAACACTTTGAAAAGATATTTTAATTAATGAAATAAATGACATTTAAGAAACATCACGCAAATAACATAAACAAGCTAAATCTGAAACTCATTAACTCCAAGAGCACAATTTTAGACTTACCGGCATAATTTCTGTTTGTCCATCCTCATTCTCAAACACATACTCCTGTACAGAGGATGAAGAACGTGTCAGACACGACATCACTGAAATACACATAAGCAGATGACCATTCATGATCGCAGGTTTGTACCATGTTGTACGCGTCCTCTCGGGTGTATGTAAACAGATCCTCCTCATCTTCAAGCATCATCTGCTCCTCTCTCTCCACCTTCAGTTTCTGCTGTTGCTGAAGTTCCCAGGTTCTCTTTGCAGCCTCTATACGCTCCTAAAACCAACGAAGAGTAATTACCCAAACGTACAAAAGCTTTAACCTGATCTCATTGGTGTGATGATGTCCTACCTTCACCATCTGTTCATCCTCACTGATGTGTAGGTACTCCAGATACTGAAGTGCATATCTCTCAATAGGGGTCAGCTGGACAACACAACACAAGTCAATCTCACACACACACACACATGGGTGTCACATGTTCACAGCACCCATTCTCACCTGCTCCATAACTGCCGCCAGCTCTTCTAACCGTGACACCTCCCCACTCACACCTTCTTCCATCTCTTCTTCTTCTCCCTTCACCTTATTCTCTTGTCTTTCTTCCTCCTCTTCGTGCTGGGTTTCCAGACGGATGCTGTTCAGGGCCTGGATGTACGGTCTGGCCACGTGAGGAGGGATGGATTCAGATGGTGACGGGTCCTGATGCAGAACCACAAACTCCTCCACCTTCTCTCCCGAGCCAGCCTCAACCTCGAACAGATCTTGAATGGTGCGCTGTGAATGACAGACACGTTGTCCACGTTAGTGTCAAACACACATGTTGATCTCTGACCTGGAAGTCGGTTGTGCATTTGTGTTTACCTGTGTTAAAAAGGCCAGCGTGTAGTCCATGCCCTGCGCTGCAACCTCTCGTATAAGATCCTTTGTGCCATTCTTCAGGAGCTTCTCCTCAATGGAGTTCCCACTCTCCAACCTTGACCAAGCAAAGCGTCAGGACAAAATCAACAAACTTTGCCTTTCCCAAACTCATGCTTTGTTGCAATGCAACAAACTGAACTGTTATCATCATGTAGTTAATGTGTATCTACGGCATCACGCTGACCTGTAGATGTGGATGTCTTTGGAGCGTCCAATCTTGTCGCACCACTCCTGTGTGCGCATGTCCATGCTCGGGTTCAAATCGGTGTCGTAGAACACGATGGTGTCGGCGTCAAACACATGACCCACGGCCGAGCAGCAGCGATTGGTCAAGATGGTGCAGACGATCTGCCTGTTGCGGTTAAACTTCTTGACCTGCTCCTGAAATTGGTTTCCACCAAGAAGCAAAGTTATGTCAATAGTACATCATACATATATAGAAGCTCTGTATGAAAGGGTGTCACATGTTCCTGTGTGGAAATAAATACAGCAGGGAGAGAAAAGCACATGCTTATCTATAACCCAGTATTATAACCAATATTTGTCCAGAGGAGGAAATCCAAACAGTTACAGATGAGAAAACATGAAAGTGCAGATGTTTCACCTGTCTCTCCTCCAGTGACAGACTCTCGTCTAGCCGTACGTAGGTCAGCTGATGGTGGTCTAAAAAGGCCTCCAGTATGTCTAACATGCTGGCCATCTGTGTGAAGATCAGGACACGTCTGTTCTCAGCGCTCAGCTTCTGCAGCAAGATTGACAGAGCCTCCAGTTTCCCTGCACACATGAACATATATACAGAAAGATTAAACCATACCAAAGCTGATAAAACCTCCCCAGGATCTAATAGGGTTATGACAGATCGGCAATTGAAAAGACAAGAAGCATTGCAGTCTTGTTCTATTGCTTCCGAGTGAACTCCAGTATAAAAAGTCCATATTTTAATCCAAGGTGATTTACAGCCCAAACTGAAGCTCAAAATCAAAATCAAGTTTAGAAATTTACTTGCCATATAACCATATTCAGTATGATATATAGCGTAATGCTGTAGTGAAACACTCTTTACATAGTATGAAATAATATAATAAACACAGTAAATCTATAGGTTAAAGAACAGAAATAAGAAATAGTGGTCAAAAGTCTTGTGAACTTTGGAAAACTGACATTTTTGCTCTTTTCAAATATTTTTATTAAAGGCTAATTATTCATAAAGCTTATTTATTCAAGGCCCATAAGAATGGGTACAAAATAATATTGTGTAATATTAATAAGATAAAATCTATAGTCTATTCACACATTCATTTCTGTGAGCTTTCATTTTCTAGGCGTTTGTTGTTACATTTTTTATTACAATAGAAAAACATATTCCTTCAAATGGTGTAATGATAAATGTTTTTGTTAAAAATAGGGATGTAACAATATTATCGATATTGTGTTATCGCAATAGTAAAATTGTCTAAATATTATCGTGGACACAGGACTGTATGAAACAATAGGTCTTAGTAATTGCACCATATGAACCCTGACAAAGGTAACATCTAGTTTTTTTAAAGGGATTTTTAGGTCATTTGACCCAAAAAAATTCTCTAAAGTTATGGTAAAAGTTACAAGCTGACGCTTTTATTCCGATGGTTTAATCTAACCTGAGTGCAATAAGAAATAAACATTTAGATTTTTTTTTAAATTAAAATAATATAAATTAATAATAAATAATGTAAAAAGAATTGTCCACGTACATCACTTTAGGCCCATGCTGCAGTATTTATTATCTGTGTAGTTGGAGCAGTTTTAACATGCCAGAGGAGCACTTTCCCTCCCGGTTGAGCCTAGTCCCCCAAGGTTTTTCTCCACATTTGTGCATTTGACTTTAACAATTACATTCTATTTGCAAGTTATGGAATTATTGCAAACTGTTTTGGTATACGGTCATTTATATATTAGTGATAATCCTAAAAATAATTGCCTTTAAAGCCACAATATGTAAATTTGGAGCGCTAGATGGCGCACTTTGAAAACAACAACAAAAAATGAAGCTAAATGATGTTATGTAGGAGAGTGGAATTATGGGACATGTCGTTTACACCTTCCAGAGGCCATCATGTTCACGTACGAGGTAAAGAATGAATTTTATTTTTTATCACCATAATAAATTAGCTTGCAAGAAACGTGGAATGTAATGCTATGTATGCTGTATACGGTGTTTATACAGATGCTGTATAACAACTTCCACATTTGTTTTTTTAATCAAGGACCATCCATAAAAAAATATTTGTAGATAAGTGCCACCGTACATACCTGAATCCATCTCTAGCATATGCACATCTGAGAAGCTGACCACAGTGGGACAGGCCAGACTACGAATCTCTGCATTAAACGAAGCGGACACTTCCTGCAGCTGCCGTCTGAATGACTTTTGTGCCAGGCTGTACGAAGGCGGAGGATTGGCTGCATACAACTGAGGTGGAGGGGCCACAGCAGCAGGAAGTATGCAGGAGAATCTATAAGATAACACAAAGTGATAAAATCACATCCAAAATCAGCATTAGAATAAGACTGATAATTTTTGGATCATAGCCCATACGTTTTGACAAGGCTGCCTGTTGCTTCCTGCTGCTCCATGTTGGAGAGGATAGCAGAGCGAAGAGGAGCTGCTGTGGACACACACGTCTGCTGAGCTCTCATGCAGCTGTCTCTGCCCACCCAGGCCCAGCGGGAATGCTGGGGAGCGGGAAAGGCCGGTGGAGGGCGTCCCTCATAAACGGAGCAGGACTCAATCAGGTCGGAGCCATACAGAACGGAGCGTGATGACCGTCGCTCATTCGCTTGAAACAAACAGGTCAGACGCTCCTTCAGCAGTCTGTTTCTTTCCTCAATCGACTCCTAATATGATACAGACAGAGTTAAATTCAAAGCTTTCGACAGAATTCCTTCTGCCTTTCCTCAAACACACGTCTTTCACACTCACTTTTGACATGGCATTGGTGGAAGGTTTTGTGTCTGTGATAGCAGGAGCTGTGACTGCCACGCCGCTTCCTATATAAAACACATACAGCCATGAAACGTCACATATTTAAACATCAAAGAAACAAAACAAGACACACCACTCTTCTCACTTGATATGGGCCAATCAGAAGCAAGCGGACTACATTTCTGACCTTGCACTGTTGTGGATGTGGCAGGAGGTGGAGTGCCTGAGGAGTTTTGGCCAGGAACAGCCTGGGGCACAGTGGGCATCACCATGGCCGGCCCTTGTGGCCTAAGAAGAGGTTGTCCAGGTGCTGACACAATCTGCAGAATGTTACCTAATGCAGACACATACCAATTACATTCGGTAAACCTACATGTAACCAAGTAACAACCAAACATTTTAAGAATCGACTGGATATGGAAGTGAAATGAGTCCGAGATGAGGAAGAAGATGAATATGGGCTTGACATTACCGAGTGTACCTTGAAGCTGCAGGGGCTGGCCGGTGGTTAGCTGGCGAAGCTGACTCGGGGACAAGGTGAACTTGTTGCCTTGGAACTGCAGGGTCACGGGGGTCTCCGTCGCTGGGATGCGGCCCTGCGCACCCGACTGAGCACACTTCACTGCATCTCCACCTTCAGGGGGTTGAGAAAACACTTTCTGTTTAACGGTTCCCCAAACTGGCCCATCAAATTTCTTGGTTTCAGTTAGTTCAGGGAGGAGCACAGAAAGGCACATGCGCAACCAGGATGGGTTAAACGGGATGATTTGTGTAATTTTGGCCCTTGAACGGTAAAAACAAAACACCTGAAATAAGTTTAAATGCAGACTGGTTCATATAGAATTGAAATAACAACTGATGCAAATCTTTGGTCTGTTATCAAAAAAATTTAAGTTCCATGCGAGTAAGAAGGTGCATAGAGAACAAGGTGTGGGGAGCATTACCCACATACTTGACGCTCTTCAAACCCAAAGATAGAAGATAATAAAAAGCTCTGGAGAAGAGCTATATATTAGAGGCAAAATAATATTAAAAAGCTTTTTGAGAATCCTGGCCTGGTTCGAAAAGAAAGCTTTAGTGCGTAAACTGTGGAAGGGAAAACAGAAAAAAATTAACAGATATAAGTGAAGGACTGTAGGCAGCGGGTACAGTCTGGAGAGAGATCTGAAGGGGTCATGCTTGTTTAAAGATGGAAGAGAGACCACTACAGTTTATCTGCTGATGTGATTTTGACACTTGCTTTTGACACTTCTAGGGTTGATAAATGGATTTGTGCATCGAAAAATCAATGGCCAGTTCATGGAAGAAAGTTGTTGACTGATCAAGTTTTAGGGTTCGATGACCGTCTCAAAACGAAATGTTTATTTTGGGGTGAACAAATCACTTAACATTGACATTCCTTAGCTTCTTCTCTTAGCTCACTTCAGCAGAGCCAGTACTCTCTGGTCTCATTCGTCTTTCACAGTTGTGCTTGAGGATGTAAAGAAAGGAGGAAAACATTCAAGTGCAAGGAGAGACATAACAGGAGGGAACCGGTCTGAGGTGGGTGGTGGCAAGGCCACTTACTAGGCAAGCGTGCCTGGGCCTGGGAGGTGAGCACCAGCCTCTGGGATACCAAGCTGGGCTGGAGGGGGTGGATGGCAGGGGCCTGGGTGGCAACCGCAGGCATAGAGGGGAAAGTGGTGACCCCTGACATCCCCAGAGCCAGAGGGATAGAGGGGGGATTAGGGGTGGCTCCTGTTAAGAGCGGTCCGGATGAGCTGCTGGTTGTTGAGACTATGGAGGAAGAGGTGGAGTTAACAGTCTAAACCAACCAATAAGGTGGAATGCCAAGGGAGAGAAGGAAAACAAATGTCTCATAGAAAGAATTAAGGTACACACAAGTAAGCCACCTCACATAATCTTCAGATTGTGAAAAAGTTGTGTGTCTGCACTAAAGATATCTCTCCTGGTCTTGTGGCCTACAGTCTACATTCACTGTAGAGAAGAGCATGGTTTTGTACGTTTATTTTTTAGCATGCGTCTGATCTTACCATGTGTGGAAGTAGTGGTGGTAAGAGGTGGTTTGCCCCTGGGCTGTGTGCTCTGGGCAGCAGCAGTAGTAGTAGTGGAGGCAGTAGTTACAGCAGGGGTGCGAGGGGCTTGAGTGGTGCTGGTGGTCATAGGGACCAGGCGGCCTTCTGGTTTAGTACCATACTGCACTGGCAGGAACAACCTGAAAAACAGTTCTCCAGTCAACATCACCTCATCTGGGTTAGTAAAACACACAAATGGTGATTACACCCCATTGCTGAGATCTTTACAGGTGTGGGCGGGGTTAAGCATCTAGAGTTGTTAGAACTACCTCATAGGTTTGATTTTGCACTGTCTTGGTCTGGGTGTAGGGTCAGGTGCGTTGTAGATCTCTTCAATCAGTTGTTTGGTCATTCTGAGTTTGGGAAGAACCTCCTCCGCCTCATAACGGGTCAATTTGCCTTCGTTACCGATCAGATCCAACAGAGACATATCTACAGTCTAGAAAATAAATAGACACGCATCAGTTGTGTAAAATACAACCCGCTTCCTCTATTCAATACAAAAGGTTATTTCATCTCCTTACCTTCCATTGGTCCTGCTGCAGAGCGGTGAGCAGTAATGATGGGGTGTTGTACTGCAGAGGCTGACATATGTAAGAGCTGTGTGTGTCTCTGGGCTGGATCAGGTCTGGATGGTTACATATTTTCTGCAGCTGCATAAGAACCTCTAGGACTCTCACAAAATGGCCTGTCTTTAGAACCTCCTGTGCGCTAGGGGGCCAGAGAGGACAAGAGGAGCTTAACATACACAAATTTGAAGGTTGACATGACACAAGAACTGTGTTCCATTCCGAATCGATCATCCCTATGCTCTTCAAAGAGTAAAGTTCTTGATGTGTAAACTCTAGATGGAAAAACACAATTTTCTCTTAATGCGTGCGTCCTATCAAAATTCTCGTGTCATTTTGAGTGACGTTTTGTATTGTCTCCCCTTACCAAAAGGCCCTTCGGAGGTTGATATATCCTGTTTGGAACGCACCATATGTATGCATAATTTGTACTGACCTGGGCTGGATGAGAATGTCCTCGTATAAGCTCTTCTGCCTCTTGGACAGACGACACTTCAGGATGTGCTCATACTTTTTGGGAAGTTGCTTTTCGACATCTCTTTTAGAACGACGCAGGATGAACGGCTGAATCATCTACAAATAAGACCGATATTACAAACTTTAATGGAGAATCTTTCCAGGATAAAGTCTTAAAGTGTGTGTGTTGTCAGGCTTTACCCTGTGTAGTCTGATGACAAGTTTGTGACAGTAGTCCTGGTTCTGGTCGGTGCCAGGTTTGACAGGGAAGTTGAGGTACGGGTGAGTGATTCCGGGCAGGAGGAAGTGGATCATGGTCCATAACTCTTTCAGAGTGTTCTGCAGCGGGGTGTTGATTAAGAGGATCCTCTGATGACTTTTGAAAAGCAAATATAAAGATCACACTTTATAACATCATAAACAATAAAATTGCTCTACTAAAAAAGAATCACAAAAGATTCAAAGAGGTCAACAGGAACCTGACTGAATATTGAAACTTTGTGCAGATGTTTCCTAACCTTTTGATATTGAAGATGGTCTCCCAGTGTTTCTCAGTCATGTTTTTGATGAGCTGAACTTCATCCAGCACCAGGTGTCTCCAGCGTCTCTTCAGGAAATGAGCGTGATCTTTCAGCAGGAGCTTGTATGAGGTCACACACACGTGGAAGCTGTTGGGCTCACACCACCTCTGCACACATAGAAAGTGAGAAAGACACACTTGGTATTTAGAAAAATGTTAACTTTTCATTGAGACCACTAAAGCTTATTTAAAAATGACAGAGAAAAGGTTCTCTGGTTCATACCGATCTCTTATATCTGCGCTGCTTTCTGCTGCCGAGGTACACAAGGATCTTCAGTCCTGGACACCAGCGTTTAAACTCCATTTCCCAGTTTAGCAGCTTACAAGTCCTCGCGACCACCAGGTGCGGCCCCCAGATAGCTGAAAAACCATGACAGTCGGTCAATGACAAAACATTGACCAAACATTGATGGCCTTGTTTCTATAAATGCAAGTGATTGGTGGTGGTACCCTGATTGCAAGCCAGATGAGCAAAGTAAGCCACTGTCTGTACAGTTTTGCCAAGGCCGGTTTCATCTGCCAGGATGCCGTTGAGGTTTTTGCGATAGAGGCTTGCCAGCCACTCCACCCCGACCTGCTGGTAGTCCCTCAGAGAGCCGTGCAGGAGTTCAAGAGGAGAGAAATGACCCTGAGGAGCGAGAGATCAGTGATGAGTCATGAGACAACTAGACAAGAGTAATTGGGTTAAACTTCAGCATTTGTTAAACAGACTTACGGTTAGGGAAGTCCTGGCACTGCCTTTGGGCAGAATGAGGTCTGTCGCAGCTGCAACCTCTGCGATATCCTTTGCAGGCTTCCCTTCAGCCCCAGTAGCCGATCGCTCAGCCCCGCGGTACTGTTCCATGCTCAGCAGAGAGTCTATGAGCACTGCATCGTGTGGACAGCCCAATGAAGAATCTGCATCTGAACAGACAATAATAATAATAATGAGACATGAATCATGAGGCTTTCACTGCAAATCAGTTTTTTATTCTCTTGCATTTCTTTGCTTTAATAAACAGTTGTGTAGACAGACCAGCAGCTTCCTCTTTATCTTCATCCTCACTCTGGCTGCAGGGCTGTGGCCACTCAAATCCCTCGGCGTACGCGCCCGAATACTGCTTTACCAGATCATCCAACGGCACCTCAGCTACAACACATATCACACATATGTATCTTTTTTTCAGCTGTAAATGTACTTTGGGTGTTCGAATGGTCAATAAAAAAAAAAAGATCTGTGGGCGACATAATGGTGACCAGAAAAAAGTGCAAAACTTACCTTCTTTAGTCAGTTCGGCCAGCTCTGCTTTCTGATCCTTTGCGACCTCTGTAGCCTCCTGTTCTTCTATTGTACTCTCCTCATCTTGAACTGCAAAACAACACACGCTGTTAAAGGTCATGAAGACAGACGTACGCAGTCTCAGCAAGCATAAATGGAGCATGTACCCTCTACATCTGACAGAGAGGTGCTTGACTTTCTCTTGCGGGATGGACCAGCCTCCTGCTGAAAGACAGACAGAGGCTTAAACATTGTTACAGCTGTTTTAAGATAACACAAGGAAGAGGATCTTACCACTTTACTCTCTTTTTCCGACTTCTCTTCTGGCTGGGCTGGTTTAGCACATTGGCCTGTAGCAAAGCATAGTATTTAATGTAGACTCAATAAATAAAAATGCTAATAAGACCTAGAAGTTTAGTTGAGAAAGGTGTGAAGCATGATACGGTGAGCATTTTTGCAGCACAGACAGTAGAATATTTTGTTAGCACTGCCAACACATTATGGGTTTGAAAGAATGCATGAACTGATGTATATTTTCAATAAACTGTATCAATGCATGCATTACCCAACCTCACCTTTTTTTGGTGTTTTCGGCATGCTAAATACTTTCTGTTGTTTGTCATATACTTCGAAACGCAGCTTGATTTCGACAACCTGGAAAGACAGAAGACGACATTCAATTAAGTAATATTGGCACCAGACAGTAAGAAGCTGTGTTTAAACTACTGTCTGATTGTGTATGTGAACTCATTGAGTATATTTACCTGTTCAATATTGGACCAGAAGTAGTCAACGCTGCGAGCAATTGTGCTGGCAATGTGTCGCAGCCTCATCTCCTCCTCCCTCTTCTCTCGTTCCTTGGTCTTCTTTAGCTCGTCATGGTAACGGGCACAAGTGCGAACAAGCTACAGACAAGGCACATTTTCACTCAATTTAAAATCAAGACTTTAAATCAAGACACGGTCCTCAGCCTCTCTATAACAAACCATCATTGACACTAATATGCTAACGTCTAGCCTGATGCCGTGAGAACAGACTTTACAGTGTGACATTTATGTTAATACTGAAGGAGTGGTTTGTTGATATACTTGGTGCATGCTTTCCCACCTTCTTAGCAGCAGCCATCTTCCAGCGTCTCTCCTGAGCGAAGTCTGCAGCCATCCATTGCATCTCCTCCAGCAGATAGTCCCATTGGGATTTCGGCCTGCAGCCCTCCTGCAGTTTGGGTAAGCGACTGGCCGACCACTGGCCCTCTTTACGGAGCTCTGCGATGCGCTGGTGCACATGACTCTCCTGCAACGACACAAAAATTAAGTTGAAAGTCTGCCTAAAATATTACATGCAACTTATTTAAACAACAAATTTAAAGAGTGTTTTCCTTTAAACCTTTTATGTGAATGTGGAAGTGTGCATTCGTTGGCACTAAACAATACAAACGTTGAGTTTTTTGAACGTTGTAGTTATCTCTGTAAATGTTTCTGTTTAATTTCACACACAACCTTTAAGGTGCATGACGCTCATTTAAAGATCTTACAGACGGTTTCAACCACAGCAACATGTGGCCCAAACTTAACTTCCAGTCGACCTCCGCAAAGAATCAATAACTGCTGAGTAGTTTTAATTTAATGTAATACAATACACAATTAAATATTACCAGATTAAATATAAACACAGACCTGAAGTTAACCTTGGGCAAGGTCTGTGCGTCCGATTAACTGTCTATGCTAGTATTATATATAATAATTGTTCCTCACCAGCTTGGCTTGCTCTGCTTGCTTGTCCTGGGAGCATTCCTGCGAGTTCTGCCCGATTGGACACTGACCCATCCCGGAAAACCTAAGTCCTGCGGTGCCATTTGTTGCAGCGAGTTTGGACTGGGCAGCAGGGGAGAGATTGGGACCAGTGCTGGGGGTCCTGACCGAGGCAGAAAGATGTGGGGAGGGTAGAGACGTTAGGGATGTGAGCGGGGCAGGAGACATAGAAGGGGTGGAAAGAGAGTTGGACATCAAACGCTGGGCAGGCTGGGAGGCATCTGATCCGGGTCGCACAAGTGCCACAGTCTAAGAAAAAAAGAAAGCAAATGTGTCACTGGCAATATAAATGTATAAAATATAAAAAGCTTCTCTTACATAGAAGGTTTATATATGAAAATGAACTTTAATAAGCTTTTGTCATTCAACTCATGCATTCAAAAAGAAAATTCCAAGGGTTTTACTCAGAATGATTTATCCGTGCACACCACTATTTTTTTTTATTATTTTGCACGTTAAAGTCAACGTTAAGCTCCACTGCCCATCTCAACAACAACTCTTAACCACATCACATCAGCAACAAAAAAGAGGTAGGACTTTACAGACTGTCCAATGGCCAAGCATTTTAGCCCTCCCCTGCAGGCCCAACTTACATCAAACCAATCAAAAAGGGAAGGGCAAAATAAAGCCCCGCCCTACTTTTTTTCTAATTTCAGAAGCCATTTCATACGGATACATGAAACGTGATATGGAATAGTCACGGTAAGGAAAATAAGTAAATCGCAAGTTCCTTTTGATGATGACTTTAAAAGGACAGTTCACCCAAAAATAAACAAAGAAAGTGCTAAACAGAAAGAATAAAATTTGGAAGAATGTCAGTAACAAAACAGATCTCATTCCCACATTTACTGCCATAGTAGGCTAAATAAATACTATGGTAGTCAATGGGGGATGAGATCTGTTTGGTTACTGAAATTCTTCCAAATATCCTTTGTGTTTAGCAAGACAATGAAATGTACAATGGGATCAGTGACTGAATGGAGGCATCATGAGAAATGTTTTTTACTCACTGCCTGGCCGGGCTGCATGACCTGCTGCTGAACATGGAGGTGGAGTCCTGACTGCATCTGAAGCTGCGCCTGCAGCTGTGCATGCGGGATGACCGGAGTCAGCACAGCTCCGGTACCCTGAGCGGCCTTCATCTGCAGCTGACCTCCTGCAGCTTGAGTTTGTTGGTCCACCACCATGGCCTGACCTTGGGAAAGGGAGAGGGGCAGCCCCGTCATGGGGAGCCCACCTTGGGAAAGGCGACCTGGGAGCTGTGGGGGTGGAGTGTGAAGGCTGGCTGCGTTCTGTACGGGGGGACCTTTGGAGTGGTCGTACTGCTGCTGGTTCTGTTTCTGCCCACCGATCTGGACCGTCTGTGGGGTGGGGGGCATACCTCCTGTTTTGTGGGGTAAGAGAGCAGGAAGGAAAGGAGAGAGAGAGAGTTCCATAGAGAGAGGATAAAGAATTGGCAAAATATGTGGCAAAATATTAGCAAAGGTTTTATCTTTGTAAAAATGTCTAATCATATCTTCAGAAGGAACAAAAATTTCACAGAATCGTCATATTCCTCTCTAACATGTAAGTATTTATATATAATTTTTTACTTTCTTCACCTAGTTTCTTTTTGGGTAAAATCGAATTCTTCAATCTTTAGATTTTTTATGAGTTTGATGTTATGAGCTACCAGCGATGTGTTACACACCACTGGAGAAAAGGGAACATTCAAGAGAGATACTGTCACAATGACTACATAACAAAACTTAAGAGAGATTTACATGTTCTAATGAATGAAAACTAGAACTCTTAAATGTAAAAATTAAAACACTTCATAAAATGCCTGAGAATACTACTATGAAGAATAAAACTGATCATGCATTATCATTAAACTACCTATAAGTGATACAATAAGAAAGAAAATCAAGAAAGCAAAAACTCGAGAGAACCAAAAAAAGGAGAGAACAGACAGCAAAATGGACACAACGAAAGCATTGAGAGGAATCATAACCATGCATGAAGCGGGTTGACTGTTCATGACATCTGCATTTACACAACAGCAAAGCAGAGGGTACAGCAAAGGAATGACAGGGGGGTTAGCACGGAAGGCACAACCCTTTCGGAAAGATTAAGTACGTCCCTCTTCTACCACCAGCTACGCCAAATTAAATGCATCTCCAGAGCTTTAATGTAACTGAGACTGCAAGACCTTTCCTGAGGGCCACATTCGGCTCCCCACCATCAGATCTGAAACAGACTTCACATCGTGAATGTTATGGAAACTCAAGATGTGATCTGATGCGAACTGAAAAGACGGTCACAATAAACGAAAGAAATTCTCTAGATGAAGGGAACCAAGTCTGAAATGCATTGAGAATCACGTTGACAATGCAATGGATCTAGAAAAGTGGAGGAGGGGTGTGGTTTGTAGGAAAAGATGGTCAACCTTAAATCCGGAAAACAAAAACGATGTGAAACATGACATCTTGGTGACGAGGTCCGATGAGTCAAGGATGCCAATATGGCAAAGAAGAACGTAAAGGCATGAGGTGAATGGCTCGAAGAACTAATGAGAAAATCAAATACAAATCACAAAGTGACGCCGTTCCATTGATCTTCAACTGGATCTTCTGCTCAGATTGAGATAGTTTGAGATGAGGTCTAAGATTGAACGGAGTCGCAACAAGTGAATCCCAACAGGCAGATGATGTTTGAAATAAAGGTGAAGGGTTCAACTTTGGGTCTGAACTTTGACCTCCAGCAGCACTGAATAAAGGACACAAGATCGGACCTGGCCCGAGACGCAACAGCACTCCTACCTTGCGCTGTCGGCATGAGCTGCTGGAGGGGAACGCCGGGAGATCCTAACGGAGTTACAGCAGGGTGCTGGAATATCATCCCATGCCGACCCCCTTCCATCCGGGACCTCTTAGCCTGATCTGGGATGCAAAACACACAATACCCTCAAAACGCAAAACACCTCCCTCCGAAAGAAAGTTTTACACAACAAGACAACCGAAAGCAAAAAAGCAGTTGGCACATGGCAATGATGTTTGCACATCGGTGGGTAGCCGTTGCGAAGCTCCCCGTTTTCTGGATTACAGGCGTCAAACACAGAGCTGGGAAAAGACGCTGGATTACCGAGTAAGCAGAAGCAAATAGGAGGGGAGAAAAATAAAGCGACATCAAAAAGAAACAAAAGGAGGGAATAAGGAAACTTAAGAGAAAGAAACATCTCCATCTTTGTGCTGCCAATGTCGCCCTACCTGCTTGCACCATGGCTTGCTGCCGTTTGAAAGCCTCCATGTCCACAGGGTTGGAGATGCTGCCACCCGCCACCCCAGCATGGGCCTGCAAAACAGAACACAAATAGAACATATAGTGAAACATTGATTTTCAAGCATGTGAGATGGTAAAAGTTTAAATTCCCTCAAGCCACATAATGACAACATTTTCAAGCAACTGTTTGAATGGTTTGCATGCATTACTGGTTCCCAGTAAAGAAGCTTTCATCACCTGAAACTGCTGCTGAGCGGAGAACGCTGCAGACACGTTGGGTGGAAGTTGTGTAGCTATAGCAACAGGAGTCACCGTCTGTCCATCCTTTCCAGTCACTACTTTCACCTGAAAGGTTGTCATAGAAACAGACGAAAGATAAAAAGACAGAAAATCTATCTTGTATACAATTGAAACCGAGACCAATATATCTTTCAGAGTTTCAGAGTTCTCACGTCAATTAATTTTCAAATTTCTTTTCATTTCATTTATACTTTAAAGATTGCACTCACAAAGAGCAACTGCTAGCTGATTAATGTTAAAGTCCTGATACTAACAACACATTTCAAGAAATAAAAATACATAAATATCACCCTTTCTTAAGCATGCCCCAAGCAAATTTTACCTCATCGTTTATGACTTCAGACTGTTCTTCCTCCTCCTCTTCATCCTCAAGGTCGAGATCGTTTTGCTTTAGGTAGGTGGAAAGGGGCACGCAAGGCTTTTTCTTGAAAGCAATATAGTCCATCATATTTCCCTGAAGGTGCTGGAGGAAAAAGAGCTCGATCAGATACTCTTTAAATACCTCCTTCAGACTCTCCATCTTCTTCCCATGATGCTCCAGGCACTGCTTCCTTAACTGCGCCACTTCTGGATTTGTGGGTGAGATCTCTTCTAGCTTCTTCGGCTGCATCTTCTTCATGCTGGTGGGAGTCAGCGATGGGTTGGAGCCCTGGGGTGGGTTGCTCCGTGATGGGCTTGAGGGAGGGATGGTGGAAGGAATGCCAAAAGAATTTGTCGCGGGGGCTGCCATGCCTGCCACCATTCCCTGGGTGGGTCGGGCCAACTGGCCTTGGATGATGCTACTGATCTGAGGTGGCAGATTAGAGGTGGTGATATGCCCAGGGCTGCCCAAGGTTGGGAGAGTGGCCCCAGAAGCGATGGGACTCTGCGGACCTAAATGGTGGATGGTGCCACCCGTTTGAGAGTGAGGCTGGGACAGGCGTCTTTCTCTAATTGTCACCGGCGTCCCTGGAGAGGAAAGCTGAACGGCTGCTGCTGTGTTCGGAGCCAATCCTGTTCCATCCTGGTACACAAAATGACTACCTGCAGGTGAGCCGGTCATGCTGATATGCCTAACCATTATACCTGCCTCAACAAACCGGGTCGGGCTCTGACCACACACTCCCAGTGCAGACCCAGGAGCGCCCGGTCTGGGAATAGCCTGTATGGGGACTGGACTGTGCTGGGTGGGACTCTGGGGTTGCATGTTCTGGGGCAAGGGTGATTTCACCGGTTTATAAGATGATGGCCCGGGCTCGAACCTCCACTGGGGCTGGTGCTGAAAGCCAGGGGAGGCTGGGCTCTGCAGAGGCAGAGAGGTGAGGGTGATCTGCTGGTTCCCAGAAACAACCGGTCCAACGTTCTGCAACGTGAAGTTCATGTTCTGGCCCTTGACTGGACTCCGAGTCATGATGATTTGATAGTTTGGAGACTGTGGTGCAGAGGGACTTGCGGATGGGGCAAAAGATGTCACCGGTGACTGGGGGTGATTGGCATTTGCCGGCTGTTGCTGGGTAACCACCATCGGCTGCTGCTGTTGTTGTGGCTGCTGTTGTTGTTGGTCTTCGGTCTCAGATCCAGTGACCGACTTGGATCTCTGAAGATTCCTCTGCACATTTGGTGGGCCTCCTCCATGGTGCATTGCGTGGCACTTTTATTGTATTAAAAAGCACTCTGTGGAAACACAACGATTTGTTTTTCATTTTTCTGATTTAAAACAGATGAGCAATTCCTTGCAAATGTTATCCTTTACATAACTTTTTTTATTACATTTTTATAGGGGTGATCCCAAATAGTCTGATTTGACTACCAATCTCCCAGTCAAATCTTAGCCATTTAGCAGATGCCCACGCACTACACCGTCAAAAATATTATTTATGAGGTACATAAATGGGATATTTTTAGGGTTGAGTACAGAAACTCCTGGCAGATATGAGCGCGAGATCTGGCTATGACCCAGTGCAGGATCGCTTCTCTCCTCGGTAACACCGAGAAGCAGCACGGTCTGCACGCACCCGCAGATGACTCGTAAATGAATGTGTACACCATTTCACTTATTGAATGTTTGTGCATATATATATATGAATAAATTCTTTGACTGCAAAAGCACGTGGTATGACCATAAATGAATATAACAGTATTTTCCAGATTTATTCCGGCAGTTTCCGTAACATGGTGGTATTTTTTACCACAGTTTATACTGATTGAGAGAGGAAATACTGCAGTTGATTGACTTAAAATGCCCTTTTATACAGGCATAGTGAGTGAATATTGTTGTCCCACAAATAGTTTATAAAGAGGTGGCACACATGATGAAGTGAAAGAATCAGGATGCATGACAGTTGCAGTCAAATACAGAACCTTTTAATTGGCAAACAACTTGTAACAACAATGTAAACAACCCCCTTCCCCTATAATAACTGCAAAGTTAAGACTTCTTTAACAACTGAATACAATATAAAGGTAACTTGCATACATAATATTTAAGCAAATAAATAGAGAAAAGTGCTCTAAATTAACTTTTTTCCTTGGTAGTACCATATCTACAGACCCACAGTCATCCAGAACCAGAATAATACTGGACAGACCTAAATATAATTTTTTTGTTTTCAATAAAAAGGCCCACAAACAATTGTTGAGCCAACACCAGAAAGTTAATACCATGGTCGTCTGTTGAACACAAAATAGTAACAATTTTAGCATTAAACATGTGATGTCTGCTGTGTTTTACATAGTCACAATGGCTTCATGATTTCTTGAAATCCTATTTTTAAAGCATAAAACAAAGACTTAAATTAGATCGCATCATGCTGTCAATCCTCCTTCCTCGACTGACCCTTATTTCTCATCATAGCATACAGTGAAACAGTTAGAACTAGAAACACATCATGTTTTATGCTTATATTGAGCAGGTATGAGGGGGAATACGCTTGCTTTTTGAAGATGTTTGCTTGTGCGTGTATTTAATATAACAATGCGAACTTGCAATTGCTACACCTGTGTTACACTGGGTTCACACCAAACGCAAATTAAGCGTATTGCGCAAGTAAATTACATACAAAGTCATCGGAAATATGTGCGAATGACACGAATCAGGCGGCGCGATTGCATGTCAAAATTGTCTTCCACGAAGGTTGAAAATATTTGTCATTTCGCATGCACCGAAAGCATGTGTGCATGTCAGGAGGACAGAGAAAAAGTGCATGGGAAAAATGGTGAAAGGGAGTTTTTAAGCAGCTTTATTGCATTTCTCCTTTACATGTGGTAAATAAAGTAACTTTATTGGTAGTTCATTGGTAATGAACGTGCTGTTTTCCCGTTTGTAAAAACGAATTCATTATTATAGAGCAGTTTTGAAAATAGTTTTGAGGTGAGATCTGGTCTAGTAAGTGGCACAGCATTGTTATGTGATGTTTAATGAAACTGTCCATTAATTTTACTAGCCTATTTGTGGCTTGTGTTTTGAATATATGCTCACCTGTATTTTAGACATTTTGCCTAAATACATTCATTTTGCACATTGTGACTTATTTTTGCACATTTATTTTACACATTATGACTTGAATCTGGCTTATTCCTTATTTTTATTATGAAGGTATATTCTGTTCTAAACAAATTCTGTTCTGCTCGCGTGTGCGATTCCACTATTGGTCGACTATATGCAATACGTGACAATTCTGATAGGACTATGTCAATCCTTAGTCGAGGACACACCAACATTTTTACCATAGTGATGTCTGATGTCCACATTTGGTGGTTGAAATAAATACCCATGTGAAGTCTGTCTTTTTAAAACATTTTTTTCTTAAGCATGATTTTCCATAGGCAGATAAGTGAACTGTCACATCTATCTAACAGTCTATATTCCTTAAAAATGGGCACATGAAAACATAATAACAATTTTTGAGTTCCACGAGGAGCCATCCCTGCTCCATTTGTTGGGTATTTTGCTTCTGCTTTGTGCATATTATATTAGAAAAATCCTACAAGGAATGGAGACTATCAAATACTGTCTATTTAGGCACATGTAATGCATGCTTATTTGTCTTTTAAAATACACAACTCGTGCATAGGCTGATATTTCCCTCATGTTTAGACTCTAGGAATAGGGATTTAGTCGAATATAAACAGGTGGATCAATACATTGGTAACAAACTGTAGTTACTATACAAAAGATATGGTACATTTTGGGCGTGGGGTGTGCTTTACAGCAAATACTGTAGTTAAACTATGCTTACTATAGTGAAAATATGGTTAATTTTCATATCAGCAGGTGCACGCATATCTCAATGAATTGACAGGTTACTGCACATTATCGATTAGCTATAGACTCTGCCTACACATTCATAGCATTATTATAGAAATTTGCAACATAAATTCCGCCAATATATTGCAACTACTAACTGCTACAATAAAACTGTGGTATGAGCTGATGTCAATAAGAAAAGTAGTAAAATAACAGACTTTTCCCACAGTTATCGCACATATTTTAATATTACTTATTAATCCCAATGGTATGTAGGTAGTAATGACAACAATTGTGGAAATTATGACATTTAGGCTGTGCTGTTAAAACATATTTTGTTAAAGCATAAACCGCACTACATGACTGACAGGACTGTGTTTTTCAGCAACGTTAGACGCGTTCTGCTCACACTCACATTAACGGCTCACGCCACAAGCTAAAGCTAACAGACCCACGTATTCGCCATATATGAACGCACAGCTCTCATTATCTACTGTTAACACACTCAATAAACACACAAGCATATATGTATGCTGTAAGTATGTGAGGTTGCGTTCTGTATGTGAGCATGTACATCAGAAAGCGGCGCGTTAGCACGACTGCTAAACACAAACATCAACACACTCTCTACTTACTGTAATAACCCCCTCCTGCACTCCAACCATCCACTGCACCTCTGTCCTCGGAGTATAAACTACAAACGTGTTTGCGTTAATACTCTCACACACATAAAGCTGAATAAAACTATTATTAACGTTTGACAGTTGCTTCTGTCTGAAACATGGCGATGGACTGCTTATTTTTTTCTTTCTTCTCCGAGTACCCGGAAGCACTAGAGTGAGAGCGTGAGCTATGTATAACTGACAGGGCTTGTAACCAATCATATCATTGCAGGGGAGAACGGAGCCTATCGTGTGTGTTGAGGGCGGGGCAATCGTAGGTTTTGCTTCCTCTGGTTTTCGTGTTATATTTGTATTCTTTTTTATAACCCTCTGTGTTCTTAGGTTTAATTTTACATAGCCAAATATACACATAATCAAGGCATTGATTTACAATATCAGACAATAATGAAAATTGTGCTGTATATTTTTGATGTTATTTATTTTTATGTCTCAACATTCAGTTCTTAAATAGATGGTTCATAAAAAATAAATGAATGAAAATAAGGTTATTATTTATTCACCATCCTCAGTAGGAAAATCAATCGGTATGAATTTCTTCTGCAAAAGAGAAAAAGGTTTTGTGTCCATACAATAGACATGTTAATGGACAATGGCTGTGATCCCAAAATTTAAACAAATACAACTATCAAAACATATTGTTTTTAGAAAAAGAAACGTTTGAAATAACGTGTTTCATTAGTAATTTATATGTATATCCTCAACATGACAATCCATTGTGCACATGAAAGTAATCCACACACACATATCGAGTAAAAATACAACTGGAATTTATTAAATTACACACAACCATACAACATACATGCATTCTGCACTTGTTTTGGGTTTGGCTTCTTTGAAAGCCAAATTACAGAAAAAAGATCGTAAATACTGTAACAAATATACAAAATTGTTCACAATTAGTTTAACATCACATTGCATATCATGTGCATTAATCAAGTTTTATTTTACTATACATCATTCAAACTAAATGCCTTAAAACACCCTGATAAGAAACCTTGTTACTATCAGAGAGGCAAATGGTAATAAAACTAGTCTTCATCATGACTTCATCATCCTGAAAGCTCTAATAAATCTATAGTTGGTGCAAAAATAATGCAAGTAATGAGCAAACTTTCGTAAAAGTAACAGGGAAATGTTAGTATATTTGATTGTGTCACACATTTGCTTTGAGCATCCAGTGAGCTGAATTCAGCTGTATTCTCAAGGCACAATACAACTGTGAAAGTTTGATACCGTGTTAGTCAGAGGAGGGTTTTTTCAGAGTAAAAAATAAAACTAATATGCTTATTGGCCAAAACATCACACGCACTACTAAATCACTACAACAACCAAACAAGTCATGACTTCCTCCCACCAAAATGTGCAAAATCCCTGCACTTACAGGTCTTTCATTCTGGAGCAAATGGGAAAACATCACCTTAAGTCATACAGTTTATACATGCAAAAGCAGCTTAGAGTAAAAACAAATGCTGCAATTTGCTTCATACATGGGCTAATCTGACAAAAATGTGCAGTTGCATCAAAGACTTGTCTTTTCTGAAGTGGTTTCTTTCCCACATCCAGAAAGCAAATGGTTTTATAAAGTGCTTCAATTTGCATACACTTGGACAACAGTATGATAATCAAACAATACAAATCTCAAGTATTTCTTAAACCTCTATGACAACAGATAGTCTTTATCAGTAAGTCTACAAAGGTTTGCCACAAATTTGGTCAAATGCCACAATAGAACTGTACATCTGTAGTGTAACACTAACAGCAGCCCGTTCATTGCATAGTGTCGCAGACTACAGGTTTCAAATGATAATTGCCTTCAGATATCATGCAAACACATGCAAGCAAAGTCCAGAGTAATTCCATGTAACCTCACAAGACTAATGTTCTAAGCACATTTTAGTGCCAATTAATGAAGAACATCCAGGCTGATGCTCAACACCGGCTTAAATGTTATACTACTTGGAGTAAAGAAATGTCATCAAAGTCAAACATCACGCAAAGCTAGAGTCAACATGCTTGCGCAAGTGAACAAAACAGATGGTGGTTTCTTAAATGAAGTATTTAATGTTCATACAGGTATACGACTGAAAAAGACCATACAGTCTTTACACACCTTTTTCAATCATTTTGTACATTTGAGTAAGTTTTACTGAGCAACTGAGCTGTAGAGGATGGTGTTAACACAGCAAAGCAAATGTCCACAACTGAGGGTTACCGTCACACACATGCTCTGGGCTGAAGGGACGAGAGACGTCTCTCGATACACAGTTTACCTGCAGACACAGTATATAAACACACATTGAGATGAGATGAACATTCAGCTCTCTACCCAACAATCGTATGTGAAAGTGTATGTTATACTCACATTTGTTAATACTGTTTAAGTCGTCAATATCAGTAATAATTGAAGACAACCCCTCCATCAGCAGTAAAGCCTTATGGTATTTCTCGACAGACGTTTCTCCATGATGAAACATCTCGTCCAGTGCTGCAGTCTGTACCTGATCACATTCATCACAGATTTATATTTAATATACTATAAGACAATGATGTTTTTGTCAGTAGTAATTAACTTGAGCTTGTATTGGATGGATGTACCATGTGAATGGTGTGTGTGTAGATGAGTCTCTCTGCAGTAACGCTGCTCATGCGGTCCATCAGTCTTTGCTTGCTGCTGAAGAACAGCTGGAGTTTTTCAGTGAGGGAATGACAGGAGCTGACACAGTCTTTATACTGCTCGTTCATCTTACGGACAACTGCGAAAGATCAAGAAAGACATGTCCATCAGAGAGACTGTAAAAGTATTAACATTTAATAACATTTAAAAGTGAACTACATTGGATTTTCAAAATAAAATAATAATATGTCCAAGATTATCACTGGTCTCACTCAAAATGGGCGCACACAGAATCGACAACCAATGTGATATAAAAGATGAGATTCGTGGAGCCTGCGTGCGGCCATTTAAAGTGAGAACAATCTTGTTTACATCCAAACATGACTAAATTAGCTCAAAATATGAATAGTTTTTGCTTAAGTGTATCGTTTTATGTCATGAGACATGCATATACCCTAGACATATAACCCTGGAGTACAAGACATAAAATGTGTCTTCTATTATTGGCTAAGACTGAATCCATTGTGAAAAGCGTTTGTTATACCTTGTTTTACAGATCCTGACGGGTAGAGTTTTCCTTCCTTAATTCCATCCTTCGCTGTGTGTAATGCAGAAGACAGCAGCTCGGCACACTTCATATAGAGAACCAGCTGCTCTGCAGAGCTAAACACACATCACCAACAGTGTACTTTATTTATCATCGTCATACATTTCACAAAGAACAGCTTTCTTTAGAAACCCACCTCCATTCATGGCTCAGCTGGCTGATCTGGTCAGCGACGATGCTCTGCTCTAGAAATGAAGCATCAAGTCCCAAGCTCTTATCAATCCCAGCATCCTTTTCTCTAGCGAACTCCATGATGCAGTGGGTAAAAGCTAGAATGAAGCGCAGCTGGCTTAGCAAGTCTGTATGACCCTCCTGTAGAGAGGAAGAAAATTACATCACATGATCCAGGAACAGAATCATATATGTTGATACAGTATAAGAGGATGTTTAGAAGAATGTTGGTAACTGAACAACAGTAGTACCCATTCACTTGCATTGGTCTTGTGTTCATAAATAGAAGTGAACGGATACCGCTGTTGTTTGGTTACCAACATTCTTCAAAATATCTTCTTTTGTGTTCTGCAGAAGAAAGAAAGTCATGCAGGTTTGAAATGACAAGAGAGTGAATAAATGATAACGGATAAAAATTTTTTGGTGAACTATCACTTTAACTTTAGCTTAATTTCATACGTAATGTATAACCCTGTTATTTTACCTCCATCAATGTCTCCTCTGGCAGTTCAGGTGGCACAAAGGCCACGCCCTCACACAGGTTCATTGCCACAGGATCTGCGTATCCATAGCGCAGACTGTCAGGTGAACCGTAGGCCTCGTGAAAGTGGCCAAAGGTCCGGCCAGGGCTTGTCGGACTGGGAGTGCCCACTTTAAAAGCAAATAAAGTTACAATAAAACATATCATGCAAATGTCTCGTCTCATGCATGATAAGGTTTGGAGTTCTCACCTGAGAAACGTCTTGGTCGTATAGAACGAGGAGGCGTGCGTCCATATTCAGGAGTGCCCAATGTGAAGACAGCTCCAGCAGGACTGCATGAACCCTGTTCTGTGACATCACTGCCACAAGGGGGCGCTAGAAAGATAGAGTTAAACAATTACACTTATCTGCTCCAAAAGGCTTTTTGGTAAAATATCACATCATAGAAACCACAGGGAACGGCTGTATTTAATTTGGTAATTTTAACGAAAAATAATTGATTATTCTGTAAAAATGGTTTGTTTTATATCTATTGCATGCTCATACCTGGGATGTCCATGGCTCTGTCAGCATATAAATGATCATAACTGCCTCTGTCTAGCTGAGGTCCAAACACAGCCTTCAGCATCTTATCTGAGAATCGCCCAGTACTTACTGACCTGCACAACACAAATGACCAACCACTATAATACCTCACGCAGCCCTACAAAACAAACTCACTTAATCTGCCTGCAGCAATCACAATGAAATCAGTGTCAATTATTAAATCTCATCTATTATCACCAATGCGTCAAGAATGATAGTGACAATACATGACACTGAATAACATGATAACCTAATGCTGCAGCGACTAATACCTTTTGATAGTGTCTCTTCTCTCCACCGGCCTGAACAAGGACACACGGGGCCCTGCGGCAGGGCCCTGCACCAACTCCTTTAGGTCTGACAGGGTTTTGTTTCGAGCGATCAGACCTCGCTGAACCGGTGACGTAGCTTGACCAGAACTGGGTTGCGGATACAAATCCCACTGAATCACAGGAAATGGAGAGTAATAACATACAGTAAATAAAAAGTGCTTAAATAAAATAAAGTTATCTGACAAATTTAAAAGGCATTTTTCTATTTACTAACGCAGGCAAATAATACATTACACAATAGCTAAGAATCCGTTTATATCAGTACTTAAAAATGGTAAATAGGATTTAATTTAGGACAAGGTATTTTTTCAACAAGGTGTCAGTTCAACAGTGATAATATGTTGGTCCAGATTTGACTTTATAACGTATTCCATTCATTCAATTTTCTAGGATCAGGAAAAACATGAAAACATGAAACATAAATTAACTGGGAGACGACAACCCACCCCAAAATCTTTAAAAGAAATGGGAGATTGGATATGGGCATAAATTTGCGAGGTTTCCAACGACAACATTCAACTTTTTTGGAACAGGAGTGACTGCAGTGACTCCATTTTAAAAGCTGTTGGCACTTCTCCAGAAAAAAGGGACTCGTTAATAATAGTGTAAACAACTGGACAAAAAAAAGCAAAGCATAATTGAATCAACCCTGTGGGTATAGGATCAAGTAATAAACCTCCTTTTGAAGAGTATGGGTGTCAACTCTACAGAAACTTGAAAAAGTAAAACCAGAGTAGTATGAAATATTCACATAAGACCACAAAGATGAAGTGAAAGCATAGATAGACTTGTGTGCATTTTTTGTGTGCAATTGAATGCTTCTGCAGTGGCAGCTGTATTTGTGGACTATTGTGTCTTGAATTACTCACTCTGTGCACTACACAGTCTGGACTGTTCCAGTGGCCAATGTGTCTGTGGGTCAGGGTAGGTTCCCTAGCTGAAAGGTCAGCGAAAAGAGGAGAGACCTTACACTGCTTTTGCCTCACATCTGAGAGACAGAGAGTGAGAGCGAAAGAGAGATGATAAGACTCGGATATCTGAAACAAGCAGTCATAAAATGAATATGACGTTCAGTGAAAAAGGATTTTACTGGTAGCATTCGTCTCTGTCCTACTGCCAACAGGTTCTTGCTGATTGGGCGATTGAGGAAAAGTTCCCACTGTGAAAGAATAAAAATCTGATCATCATTTTCTGCATGATACACCAAATACATAAATGCTGACTTATTAAAGACGTTATCCGTAATTTGATCTATTAACCATACAAATTAACTACTGTTAGACTATATTTTGCCTAAATTAAAGGTGTGTCATTTTTTGGAGGATCTTTGGACAGAAATGCAATATAATCTACATAACTACGTCTGCAGAAATGTATAAAGACCTTACATCATGAAGCGTTATGTTTTAATTACCTTGGAAAGAGCCATTTCTATCTACATACACCGCGGGTCCCCTTCTCAATTAAACCAATATGCAAATCAGATCATATCTCTAGTGTTTTTTACCCTGTGGGAAGGGTAGATAAGGTCTGGATCCTCCTGATTCTGGAGAAGCCTGAGCTATTCCACATGTTGTAAATCCTCTTGAGCTGCAGTGATACAGAGGGGCTCCTGTCCTAAAAAACAACACAGAAAACTAATCTGTGAAGCATTCGCAGGAGAATATTTGAGCATTTATGAATTTATAACATCCGAGAGAGAGCGAGAGAGACGACTCAAATTTCAATCGGTTGGGGCATTTTTCATCTGATTGACGTGTTTATATCAGATTACAATTGTCCATGTAAACGTAGCTAATGATATACAGCCAACCTGTCAAATGCTTGTAGGTGCTGCTCCATCCTCTGGTAGTTTTGTTTTTGTGTTGGCACTGGAACAGGCACCGACTGACTGTAGCTACTGCCACAATAATCCACAGGCCTAGAGAGAGAGAGAGAGAGAGAAAGAGAGAGAGAGAGAGAGAGAGAGAGAAGGGTGAATGATTGACATGTTATGTCCACTGAGACCATTTGTCTCAAGAATTCCCACTTTCTCTGCTCATATTCACTCAGGCGTCTGTTCTTCACCTCACACTATTAAAATTTTACGAACACCTTCAGAGAGTTTGTGTTTCACCCAAAGTCCACACACAAACACAAACAAAACTATGTTAGCACAACTAAGTTAAAAGGCAACTTTCAAAAGCAGCTAATATGAATCCAATAAAACCAAAAATGCACTTAAATTAGTCGAAACAGGACAAAATCCAACGCAACATTGTTAGCAAATGAAGTAAAAACATTGTTGACATGACAAGTCTGAAAAACACACTCTCTTGTTTACTACTGAAATCACACAATCCATGGCTCACCTCTAAAGTCAACCAAACACTAAACTATAGCAAATTCATGTTATCTTTTAAATGAATAAGATGGCAAGGTAAAAACTTAAATGTATTTGAAAACTTGAAATGAATACGAAAAAGGTCAACGGACTTCTCACAGTGGAAACTAAATATTTAAGTGAATGTGCAGGTTAAAGTTGAAGAGCATCTATGTGCGTTGTGTGTAACTCTATACACTGTGCGTGTGTGGCCCTTGTCACTTTAACACTCAAACGTATGTGAAACATCCACTCACCCGCTGCGCATCAAAAAGTCCTGGCCTCCTGCGCTAACTGGTTCACCTGCACCAGTGAAAAGAAGGATTACATCTGAGATGCTTCATTTTGATGAAGAAATGTACCGTTTTTTTCTTATTACATAATACAATGTAGGTCAACACGTGTGTGGTTTCATGTTACTGGTGAACTGACCAGGCACCATGACAAAGTCATCAGACTCCGATGAAGATGAGTCCTTCAACAGGGAACCTGGAGACTGTGCGATGTTAGACTTTGGGAGGGGCTTCTGAGCTTCAGTGTCATACTGTAAAACAAAAATGATATATTTTTCATTATACGGTATTGCAGGGTAGGGTGATAACAGATAAGACACAACTCGGAACCTAATGTCTAGGATCTACCTAGGGGACACGAAAGCACGATGTGTCACCTGAGTAGGAGTGAGTTGAGATGTTGAAGAACCACTGCTTGAAGAGCTGGTGCTGGGATGCACGGGCATCGGAACAGGAGAGGCTAATACAAACGAGAGAAGAGTAAAACAAAGCTTATTGTGACAAAAGAGATGCTGTTTATGTGTTTTACACTTTCTATTTGTGCTTTGTGAAGTTTGATGGTTTTGCTATCATTCTATAATATGGAATAAAGCAGGAATAAAAATGAAAAATGAGTGAATGCGTTCGAAGATTGAAATGGCAAATCTTACATTTCCTCACAGATGAATTAGCTTCCAGGAAAGGATGGTGAAAAAAGTCATCTGAAATAGAAAACACAGGTATTTTTAATTCTAATTCGTTACAATTTTTGAGCAAAGTCCATTTAAGGAAGTCGTGCCACTCGGCTACCATGTTTGCAATGCCTCTGGGCAGCTATTTAAATCATAGCAGGTCCACAGTCCCATATTCTTGAATGGTGGAAGGTATATATTTTTTAAAATCGATGGCAAATATCACAATTAAACAGCAAATCTCCTATCAATAATTAAACCTGACATGAACTGAACCCTAACTTTGGTTTGCTAAGCTTATTGTGCTGAAAATCATATTTTTCGAGATCGCTTCATCTGTGCATGCCCACAGGCTGGCAAGCACCTCACAAGAGAATCATCAGGCAATATTGATTGACGATTGGCTCGTTTCATTTAAAGGCGGGACTTCCTTCACTAGAGCGGCCATATTGAGCATGGCATTCCTCCCCGGTAATTGTAATGGCAGTGGCACATCTTGTTAACATTAATATCTTTTTTTTGAGTCAGTTTTCATAGAGTAAAGTGTGTGATCTAAGTTTGCGTCTACTGACCAAAGTTCATGCGCTCTCTGTGGTTCCTCTGCAGCAAACCGAGCAGCAGATGCCTGAGGTGACAAGACGTTTCCCGTGGAATACTTAGAAAACAAATTTGATGCATGGTTAGACAACCAACACGTAGTTCTGTGTTCCAATGTATTTTTGCGACGGTAGTTGAGAGGCTAAGTGTAACTCATGAATAGGTCAACAACAATTATTGCAAAAGGAACAAATAGTTTTACCCAAAATGAAAGATGAAAGGAGAAATGAAAAGTGCTAAATAAAATTGTTCTTCTGCTGTATCCTTAAAGCGACTGTAAAATTCTGTCATCATTTACTAACCCTCAGGTTGTTCCAAACCTGTATAAATTTATTTGTTCTGCTTAACACAAAGGAAGATATTTGGAAGAACTTCAGTAACCAAACAGATCTTATCCCCCATTTACTGCCATAATAGGTCAAAATAAATACTATAGGAGTCAATGGGGGATGTTTGGTTACTGACATTCTTTCAGATATCTTCCGTTGTGTTCAGCAGAACAAAGACATTTTTATATTGATTTGGAACAATGAGAGAATTTTTTTTTTTGGGCGAACTATCCCTTTAATAAAGTACAATAATAAAAATTAAAAAAAATATGTTCACAACAATGAAAACAAAACAATTCAAAACAAACTAAAATCCTGGTTGTGCACGTCTACAACTGTAACACATTAGACCTTTGAGCCAGTATCACCAGCACTAAAGCGGATCATGTTGATTGATGACTACCATACTGTCCTCAGGATCACTTACCTGGGGTTCAGGCTCTGGTTTCTTTCATAGAACTGCCGCAGTTCCTGGGGAGTACTCGCCTGGAGAACAAGAATAACACTGACTGTGACGATAGGAAAAAAACACCAAACACTTCAGGGATCTGGGCTGCATTTCCCAATAACGCTAGCGTGCTACGAAGACTCTACAGGTACACCTTAACTCCTGTTAAACCTATCTACGTGTATTCCCTGAACTATACCTTAGGATGTTGCTTAAGGTTAACCTTCTCACGTGCGACACTAGCAGGTGCTGTCCATGGCGGTGGTCCTGAATAGGTTTACATCGATGCCTCGAGAAATGATTGTTCACTCTAACCTTCACTGCGTATAGGGTAAAGTATTGAGAAATTGATGTTCAATATAAAGAAGCGCATTAGAAACGGCATTTATCAGGGCTCACTGAAATAGTATACATAAATAAATATGTGTGTATGTATTTAGAATTTTGAAAGTGTGCGGTCCCGCACCATCACGATTATACGTTTTCTGCGTTAAACAGCTACATTTACTGGCTGTTTGCTTAAAAGTGCAAACATGCGAGATATACCAACAACCACTATGGTGGGGCTTTACTTCTGCCGAAATGGCCATACTGCTGGATGAGGTGGGACACCTCAAAGGTGTACTTTTTTCTAGTTTCCCTCTAAAATAAACACAAAAAATAAATCTGGGAAAGCATAGCCATGAACATGGCAGCGTCTAGTTCCTGCCCACCAAGACAATGATTTTGCCAGCGCTGCCAAAGCAAGAGGGGCTGCAGTCCGGAGAGACAGGGAAAGAACGGGGGAGGACCCTGTCTGTGCCTGCACTGACCCCCGACGAGGTAAATGCCCTGGCAATTCTCTGAGAAGCGGCCTCACATGGTATCTCAGGGGGAATTGATCTGAGAGCAGGTGTGGATACATGCTCTCAGAGCACGCCATTGTTACCCCCTCGCACCAACACGCCCTCTTCCCCCGCCAGCAGCGACAGTGCTTGTCCAGCACCGGCGCACCACACATGTCCACACCTTCACTAGACTTCAGTAAGGTCTTACTCAGCCCATATCAATCCCCAACCACCTTCAGAAAACTCCCCACGGCATAAAAACAAAGAGCCGCCAGCAGCTGAATTTCGGGTCTGAGGGGGTAGCTCCGTCGTGTTTGTCTTCACAAAGTTGGGCCAACAAGATGTAAGAGCTGCAGTATTTGTTAAATGTTATAAATCAAATTTGATATTAAACTGTATTTGTGAAATGAAATTGCGATGTAGAATGGACCGTCAACAGGGATAAGGTATAGCTAAGAGCGGTCCATATCAACCTTGCGAAAGTATGACTTACAGAAGGTATTTAACTAAGGAGGTCTTAAGATATAACTTAAGAACGATGTAGCGTTAAGAAGGTTTCGGGAAACGCAGCCCAGATCATTAAAAAATAGTTGCTTGGAAAGAAATTATACATTTGTGAAAGAAAAGTCATATTTTGTACTTCAAATATGGTTGAGTTAAAATATGGCAGCACATTGAATCTCATTGGTTTTTACGAGTCAGATTTCACGAGTTTCTCATGAGACAAAAATTTGGGCACCATGACATTACAAATCCAGCATATTACTTAATATAACTTAGATTATGTTTGGGTGAAAAAGAGTCTTATATAGACAGTTTCAAAGCAACAACATAAACAACCGTTTCTGGGCATGTGCGCTTTTGAGGCCCAAACTTTCAATACACATCCGCAAAGAATAGAGTCTGTGTACATTGACCAATGATAACAAGCATTAGACATAAAAAGAAAAAGACATTAAATAGCGATATCCTGTTTTTCCTGTGGGTCTTTATGTAACAACCCCCCAAACATCCCCTAGCAAACACATGAGCAAATTCAGCATTGTGACAGCTGTTTGTTTATTGCAGTTTGACCTTGTTGGTTCACTAAAATGTAAAACTACAAACAGTCTGATAATTACATGTAACACATCTTTAGTCATCTGCTCATTGCAGTCTGTGGTGAGGAGTCTGTTCACAACAGTGACGTTCCAGCAACATTCTTCATGGTAAACTCTGACTGTTTGGCATGTAAACATGCACTCCAGGTCTGAACTTAAACATTAGTTTAAAGCCTTCATGGAAAACCAACAAGGCCGTCCAATAGCTATAAAAACAAGCACTAAAACGTCTACAATTTCCATGCAGGACGATATAAACTCAAAGGTTAGATGAGAGATGAGTACTTAACAAACTCAATGACCCATCAGAACGCCTAAGTCAGGGATTCCTAATTAATACAGACTCTGAAGCTAAAAATACAAATGATAAGACTGAGTTCACATTGCTGTCTGGTAATGTCTGATCTGAGGTCATGTGGGTGGATTTCACCCATAAATCAGCCCTGTGGACATCAACACCTGGTCGAAGGATTAGCAGAAGGACCCTAATAATATACAAAGGCACCTTTATAGAATGATAAACATTACTTATTATGGAGTGCAATATGTGGAAATATTTAGTAGAAGTGTTGCGCAAATAAATGTGTGTTTTGTAATGTGATCACTCTGCCTTAACAAAAATGGTTTGCCATTACGATGGTTTAACTACAGATACCAAAGTAGTTGGTCATTTCATTAGTCTAGTGTTAACAACACATTAACAATGGTTTTACTGCAGTAACCATAGATTAATATTCATATTTGTAGTAAAACTACTATTACACCAACGATACTCAATCTGTCAAAAAACACGGGTACCACATTTTATACATTTTTATAATAAACTCAGGGTAAATTTTGATGGCAGTGGAACCCAAAATATGCCACCAAAATGACAATAAAATGCGTTTGTTATAAGTACATCAGTGTTAATGAATAAATCCAGTGCTGTGTTTAGTTACAGACACATGGTTATGTTTATTAGAAAGAAGGTGAGGAGTTGACACAACCATGTTTTGCAGGGCCCAAATAACCACGGGTCCCAGTCTGTTACACAATGACACCGTTCCAGAACGATCAGTACTGATGCAACAGAAACCAACTCTGTGGTATTTCATGCATTTTGTCTAAATAACTATTTTCTGTGCTTGTGTGCCTGATTTCACCATTGCTTAAAAACACATTCTTCATGAACCAGGCATTTAAATCAATTTACACAGTTCAAATAGGAAGTGCGTTGACTAAAGATAGATATAAAACCATATTAATTGATTACTGCAGCATGCTGTGTGTGTGTGTGTGTGTGTGTGAGCGCGCATGTTACAGACCTTAAAAGGGGCTTTTCCTGTCAAACACTGAAAAATGATGGTCCCCACACTCCACAGATCAGCTTTGGCATCGTAATTCTGTGACATGATAACCTCAGGAGCCTGTGAAGTATTTGAAATTGAATTGTATTTAACAAGGTTATTAGAGTTTGCTAAAATATTTTATAATAATACAATTTGTATTATTTTAGTTTTAGCTGTATCACAAAATTATTAACTGAGCATAAAGGAAAACAAAAACTGAAATAAAAATAAATGTAACTTATATAGCAACAAAATAATAATAATAAAATGGCAAAAGCATATAACCAAATAAAACAAAACAGAATATATAATAATAATAATAAACTGAAGATAAAAATTATAATTAATGACTTAACATTAATATTAAAAATATTACTTAATAATAAAAAGTAATTAATAACAAAATTACATAAACTATTATAATTATATTAATTCACTGAAAACAAAACTATATTAACAGTTAAAATGAGATTATAGCACATGAGATACATGAGTACACTGCAATGAAACATTATTTACATAACAACATTTTTTTAGTTAATAAGTTTTTTATAATGAAGTTGAGACTTTTAATTAGGCACAGATACTGACCACTGGAGTTACTCTACCCAACTATCAACCTGACCAATATATCTTCCATCACAAGACTTTAATATTAAAATTAAATTGCTGTAATTCCTTTGAAAATATCTCATAAAAAGCATGTTTTAAATTCTCAAACTTGGGTAACGTGCCTCTTTTTCTGTGAACATGTCATGTTTAAATGTAATGTCCTACAAATGTTAGGACCACTTTGAATATGTTTGTAAGCGCTCACCATATACATCGGAGAGCCACAGAGCGTGGCGGCCATTGTGTCACCTTGCAGGTAGCGTGCGAAGCCAAAATCAGCTAAACAGAGAGAGAAAATCTGTTTAAAGTAATGACTATATTAAGGAACTTGTTTGGTAGCAGATACAGGAATGTTTAGTAACTTTACACAGCTGTGTAGTGACTCAAAGACTCTGTTTATCTCTTAAGAGCATACAGAACCGAACCGCACCACCACGTGAGCTAACACAACAACAAAAATATACCCAGGCGCTGCCAAAACGGACTCACACACTAGGTTTATATACTCGGGTAAGACACTGACCCAATTTGATGCAGATGTTGTTGGGATTGGCCCTGCGACCCGTATTGTAGGTGATGAGGATGTTTTGTGGCTTCAGGTCACGGTGGATGATGCCTTTACTCCTTAAAATACTCATGGCTCCCGCTAGCTGCTGAAGTAACACACGGATAGTGTCCTCGCTTAGAGATCCTTTAGCTTTGGAGAAAAGAGGAAAGAAGGATTAAAACGTGTTTTTTGCAAAGAGCATCATTGAAGCGAAACAGGAGAAAGCAGTTGGAAATTATTATAATGAGAACATTTTCTCATACAAAACCCAACAGCTGCAAACCTCCACAACTGTTAACCCCTTCCCCCCTAAAACATGCTGGTTTGATGCAGTTTTATTTTTAGCCCCCGTGTTTTTCCACTGCATGATAGGGTGGACAACAGCAGTCTGACAGGTGGATGAGGTCAGGGTATGGGTTGAGTTTCAGCTGGGGCTCTTGGTTGTTGTGCCAAGTTGAGCAGTACCAGCAGTGACTGGTGTACGGTGAGGGTAAAACAAAGACCACAAGGAGGTCAGCGGGAAAACGCTACAAGTATGAGACCTTAAAATAGAGCAGTAAGTGAAGAGAAGGTAAACAGGACTGGGCTGGAAACTTTATGATGGGACAAAGGCTTAGTTTAATACTGAAGTGTGTGTGTGTGTGTACTTGTAAAATCATGTATGGGGACCTAATGTCCCCACAGAGTAATATTAGTAGATTTTGATCTTGGGGACATTTTTGTTCCCCATGAGGGCTTATAATTCATACAGAATGATATTTATGGAAAATGTTAAAGTGCAGAACGTTTTTTATGAGTATTAGGTTTAGGTGTTTAGGACATAATATATCATAAACCTGATATAAAATCAATGGAAGTCTATGAAATGTCCCCATAAAACATAGAAACTAGTGTGTGTGCTAATATGGTTTACGAGGAAAGATATCTGTGCAATGACATGTGTAAACGTAAACATGGTGTACGGGGACACTTCGTTTGTCCTTGTACATAAAATAGCTTAAACTCAAAGGTGTGTGTGTGTGGATGAGATCTCTTCCAGTGAGGTTCTATTTATGGCAGCACATGTTTAAAGGGAGATATTCTCAGAGCTCCTGAATTGGCTTTCTTAGGAACTCTCAGGCAAGTTGTTTGTTAGGTAAATGTATCACTTGCAAGACCGAGTCCAAGTCCAGATTAACTTCAAGTCGAATTAAAACATGCCTTTTTGCCTTATAGAAAAAGTCTTTAATCAACAAAGTTTGCCAAATGTTTTTAATGGACTGACTGCGTTTATTCTACTACCTTTGACCTCGACACAATAACATAACTTCAGCTAGACAAGGAAATCTATTGTACCTGTCAACAAACACGCTTTTAAAGTTATTTAATATAATTATATAAATTAGTTTTTACATAAATTACATAAAATATAAATAGTTGTATTATTATACACTAGCCAAACACATGAATAAAAACATAACGCTTCCTTGTCTGCCCCTTCATTCGACTGGTTAATCCAGTATACATTTATCATTTGTTCATCATACAATTCACAGAGTACACCATTATCTGCTGTCACTCACGCATTCATGTTCAATGTAAAAACAAATGCGTTGTCAATGTTCACATGAGGCTTGCGTACTTACAGTGTAAATACTCTGCTAGGTCTCCTCCATTGCAATACTGTAAGACATACACAAACACTATGAGCGTACAGTAAAAACAAATCAAACTTTCATCAATGAGGGCTTCAAATGGCTTTATGCTGACAACAATAACACAATAGCGCAAACTAAGCTTAGCGTTAGGTTATCCTGCAAGTGGTTGTGAAATACTCTTTTATTCCACACCAGGTCTATTATGAGTTTACAGTTGGCATGCGAGAGGGGCAGTGTGCCATCTGGACTCACCTCCATGACGAGATAGACACATCCCGAAATTTCCTGCCGACAAAAACAGATGTGATGAATAATTAGAAAAACATGATTTACTGTATGCATGAAACACCCAACAACACACTTTTGTCACGCCATATGATTCGGTGGTATGAATGCTTCAGCTCCTTGAAAAAGTCAGCAAAACTTTTACAGTGACTCACCATACGACGCCTATGATGAAGCCTTTATGAATGAGCTTGTTATTGTTGTTTGTAAAAGGAATAATAAGCAAGCAATACAAATCACAATGGGTGTCAGTAAAAATTGCATAATTGTATGTAAAATGTTGTAAAATTGTAAAATGATTCAGAACCGGTGCATGTAAACATAGATGTGTTCTTTGTACTATTAGCATAAAAAGTGCTTAAACTATTTCCATATAGAGGCTTTCAATACAATCTCATTTGTACAACGATTCATCTCTCTCCTTCAAACTAATTCTTATACTCTCTAAAGATGCATGCACAGCAAGATCTTTGCAAACTGTGCCATTGCCAAAATCACAAAAGACACAATTTGTATGGACCTAAAAACATTGGCATTCATATAATTAGCTACGTTTTAACCCATTACATAATATTTAATTCTTAACAATGTCTAGACTAGGATTGCTTAGCGATTACATTTCTTCTATAAAATACACTTAAAACACATTGTATAATTCTAGTGTTCTTCTGTGAGGTTTAGGTCGGTTGAAATTTTCAATCTAAATGTCAAATAAATCAATGTGCAAACTTTGATAAATGCAGAACCAGCGTGAAATCGTCATTTACACGGTCCAGATATTGTGCAACAATCCTATTTGGCCAATATCCATGTGTTACCACAGTTAGGAGAAAAACAGGTGTCATTACCCACAGCTGACTGATTCCCAATCACTTCATCCACCAGCGTGACAAAAGCACACTTTCTGTGTCTGTGTATTTATGTCAAATATCACATGGGCCAAAGACTTGTTTTTGTGAGAAAAAAAACAACAGCTAATGTTATAAGTGCATGGTTGAATTATTATGGCTCGTGGCTGCCTCTGTGTGTGTTTGTGTACACAAGTCACACAAGAAATGAATCCAGTCTGTATGATGTAATGTAAAGTCAACTGAATGGCGAGGTTTAAGACCTCACACAGAGCAAAATACACCACAATAATCTCCATCAACATATTTGCTGTGCCCTGGTAACAACTCTCAAAACATTATGAGTCATAAACGTACAATACAAAGGTACCATGTTTCATGACAAAAAAATCTGTAATTTGATTATGTTGAACATTTTTAAAGATGAAGTTTAACTTTAAGCTGTTTGAAATCTGGTCTCAACGGACTTCCATGCGGGCGTTAGAGAGTTGGGTTTCACTGACTAAGGGTACGCGTAATTTTCTTGTCAGCCACCTGGTGCATGTTGTGCAGTCAGGTGAATCCAATGCGTGACATCTGTCTGCTCAGCTGTCTGATCAGATACAGAAACCAGTGACAAACAAATGGCTAAGAGGTTCTTGAAAGTAGATTAAACATGTGAACATTGCTCTTTTCAGCACTTACTGCTCAAATCGATTTGGATAAAAGCGTTTGGAGACAAAGGGGGTGGTGCTTTGATTCCAGGTTAGCAGATTGCTCATGTGACACCCCTAACAGCATGTGAAATATGATGGGCCGGGTATAGATTATTCATGCGCACTCATTGTGAGCTCACTCTTTGAATTTGCTGTGGTAAGGTGCTGCCACTAAAGTTTTAAGACACAACAGCCACCATATTGTATTTCCTATCCTTTGTGGCTGATCGTATTAAAACATGTGACACCACACGTGCATGACTAAAACGGAGGAGGAATTGCATCACAACGTCAAAAGTTAAAGGTGTGATTCTTTGGAGGATCATTTGAAAGAAATGCAATATAATATACAAAGGCTAACACCGTGTCTACACCGGACACGACCGGCGCCATGTGAAAGGACAAATTAAATTAGAAACGCATAAGAACCCATTATTATAATTACAAATTTTGTCCACACTGGAAGCGGCAAGATGCGACAAAACCCATTCAGAACAAGCAGGTTGTCATGTAGCGTCCGGTGTAGACATGGTGTAATATGTCTTGACTAAACATACAAACCTCTCTACAGAGCGCATTTCGTAAATAAAAAAGTCAAAACGTGACGACTTCTTAGTTCTGTGTAAGCCACCGTTGTGCTTTGAAAGGGAGGTGTGGAGTGAGCCGTTGGTTGCAATTCGCTACCTTACCACAAGATGCTGGTAAATTTCATAGACTGGACCTTTACTCGCTAATCTTAATACAGGTTAACTAAATCATTTTATCGTATTGAATGTCATTAATAATATAAAACTTTTAACTATTTCGAACCTGGGATGACGTTAAAAGAGATCGAATCATCCTTTACATTTTAATTACAGTCTACAACTGCCGACAATTTGAAGTAAACCTGTTAGTCTTGCTTAAAAGCCCATCCGCGCAAGATCAAACGTGTAACCATTATGTTCACCACCCTTGCATGTTAATCTCTAGGCCATCACCACCCTACACCTGAGACAGCCATCTGTCATCAGATGACCAGCCTGACTGCATAGACTCCCCTTTTTAAATTCATTTATAAACACTGATATCCTACATCAGCCAGTATGTCTGTTCTTTATGCAAATGATGGAGACAGTCTGTTGAAGAGTGTGCTGGGCTTGTCAGGTGCTGACTATGCAGGAACAGGTGTCAGGTGTATTCAAATAGACACCTGTTGTGACTGTCCTTGTTTCTCAGTTTTTGTGTGTTTATTTGTTTGAGTGTTTATTTGTTATTTGTATTGACAATGTTTTCACTGATGCAAGAGGATGCAAAATGAAATCATTAGTCACTGAGTCATTGCTTCAGTTTATTCTTCATCGCTTAACCATCGACGCATCACGGGGCGGAGTTTAAACATCCGACCAATCGGATGCAGGACTGCTCCCATAATGTCAACAGCGAGCCATGCGATATTCCAGATGTAAATATCGTTTTCAACCCCAGAAAACATGGCAGACCTCTCCCTTCAATAACGAAACACTTCTGAGATTATAACAGAGAGCATAAACAAACCTGAAAGTCCAATAAACTGACGATGTTCCCGTGTTTTAGCTCCTGTAAAAACAACAACACAAGTTTATCATCGGGCGCTGTAGCAGAGAGAGAGACCGCTTAACGTTACTCAAGTAGATTAAATTAATAAACAAACTCGCCTTTAATATCTTGATCTCTTTTCCTAAGAGCGACTGTGATTTGGCGAGATTTTTCTTGTTGATGCATTTCACAGCGACGTCAAAGTCATGTTTCTGTGGATATCACAAACCTTTCAACAAGACTGACGTGAAGATGACATGACGTATGCGCGCCGCAGACGCCACGCGGTACTTCATCGAGTGATAACGACTTTATGATAATTATCAGATTGATTTTTACCTTTTTGTGTCTTCCTCGAAACACCACAGCGAACGCGCCGTGTCCTATCAAGTCTTTCCTGTTAAACTCGAACTTCCCGACGCTTTCCATCGCGTCAACTTGTGTAAAACTCCGAAGTAAAATCCACTGGTGCTATCAGGATGTCAGTCTGTGTATCCGCAGGAAAACTGGACCCGTCTGTCGCTTCCCACGAGCCGCCGTTCACCCAAACAATCTTCCGCTTTGGTCATGTTCGGTACTGCTACCTTCTTCTTAATAAAAACAAAGTCGCCGTCATTGTCATCGTACAATTTTAAAACATTACAGAGTTACGCATAAAAGTATGTGACCCGCACTGGTCTTTATAAAGGACTTGTCTTAAAGGACTATGTAAGACGGAGAGAATGTCAGGAGTGTCGATCGCTTGAGCTCCCGGTGTTGTGTACTGCTTCAGTTGCGCTGTTTTCATCGGTACTTTACAGACAAAGCTTGGGCTTTACGCGCATGCGCACTTTCTGCCTCTTGATACGCGCTGCACTTAAACATAAAAACAGAATGTTGAAAACATGAATTTAATATTTAGATGTTATGAATCACCATTGCTAAAGAATTATGTAATTATCAAACCAGTGATTTGAACTGCGACTGTGACTTTCATTTGTGTTTATTATCTATTTTTGTCCATTTGTTTTCTTATAATAACGTTGTTATTAACGTTCAATGTATCCTTTTGGTAAATTTAGTAAATGTCTGGGTCTTATTCTTTTTTTCAAATCCCTTTTATTTTTAACTATATTTAATTTGGGTTACAGAGACACAAGTACTGAACGGACAAATAAAAAAGAAACGAGGCTAATAAAAGAATTAGCCTGACTCTGGTTTTCCTTTAATTGAAACTACAACAGAGAGAAAACACTGTCGCTTTTATTTAACACATTTTGTCTTAAAGGTCTTTACAAATATTGCAAAACCTGCAAAAACAATAAATAAATAAATGCGGTATCAAATACATAAAAATGTGTATAAATGCATATTGCTAATAAACTATGTATACAATTAATTGAATGTTTGGTGAGATAAACTAATAGTTTAAATAAATAACATAAATGGTCGGAGAATTGAAAAAATATTTAACTAAATGCTAAACTCATAATAAACATTTTCCCTTAACCTTTTATTTGTTTTCCTAGGCGCAAGAGGCTAATAAGAGAGGGTGTTGATCAAGCATCAGTAGGCGGGTCTTGCGCGATTGACTGCAGTGCGCATGCCCATTAACTTGGGTTCGATGAATGCGTGTGCTTTATGCTTTATGCTTTAAAGTAGAGTAAATGCATGTTTATACGAATAACATCAGTTAACAGCTACGTTTGACATGGCTTTAGATCCTGTTGTAGTCAGAAAATAACAGTAGCTAGAACAGGTTGCTCCACTTCTTTAGACATGCGGGTGTCATTGTGTGTGTCTGGGCGTCCGTATGTCGTCAGCTTATATGTCGTAAGCTTGGGTTGTCTGTATATATCGTCCTGACGTGTATTCAGAACAATTCCATGCCTAGACTTCATACTTCTTAATGCGCATGCGCAGGCAAGACTCGCCCACCGATGCATGATCGACGTCCTCTCATTAGCATGTTGTGTGGAGGAAAAATAAATACGGAACCACATAAAGAAATAAATTAACGATTAGGGGAATTGCTACTTTGAGTTTAGCTTCTCACACATTTAATAATTTGTTTACGTATTTTAACAGCAATATGTGTATTTATATATTCCGCATTTATTTATAGTTTTTGCAGGTATCGTCCTCCATACAAAAATAGGTGAAATAATAAAAGAACCTACATAGACAATAACATGTCTATAACATACATACAACATTTTGAGGAAGCATAAAAGTGCTGGACCTTACAAATTTAGACATGAAAGCACTGCCCTCTTGTGGTAAAATGAGTTTGTTACATAATTTCCTGATTCAATTTATTTAAATTGGCGAGAAAATAAAATGAAAAAGGGGAAATAATTATTATCTTCGTTATACTAAAATATTTATAATCTTAAAATAAAATAATATGATTATTTATAGTAATAATGAGTATAAAGTGATACCAGTGAACTAGTATTGTTACAGTCAACACTTTTTGATTGAAATAGTACTTATAGAAACAAACAATATTAAACAGTAACATGTGGTTTTGTCTATGTTGTGTTTCTAGGTCATGGCACATTTTATGCAAATTTTTGCTAATCTTTTTTCTGCATTAGAACCATTTTACTAGGTACTCATTGTTTTTTCAAAGAACCTTCTCTGCTTTCAGTAAGATGATGGTACGCTTTCTCCACCCATGGAGCATGAAATGTATTCCAGGAGAATTTAATTACAGAAGAGAGAGCAGCATAATGATACACACATTTCCATGTTGTTTCTTCTCTAAATCAAAATTTTGAGTCCCAGCCATTGTCTAAATTTTTGGATGTCACATTTTGACTTACATCATCCTATTCATTGTCATAAATGAATAAAAACATTGTATGGGCACGCTGCCTTTGTTATATTATTCATAATATCATACTGACGTATTTGACACACGCATCTCCACCCTAACTTAAATATAGATATATGACATTGGACGACCATTATTCATGTGAAAACATATCTAGCTCATACGCAGCACTCTGATGGGTCACTTGAGACCTTCATTACTTTTTAATGCAAAAATGAATCTTAATAATCTGCTTTTAAATCTAGACAGAAATCCACCCTGTTAAAATTAATCTGTGATCGGACGTGTAGGATGCTTTACTATACATGTGTGAATAAAGAGGTTTAACCCCGAAGGACAAATTAGTCATCAGACAAACGTGTATAGGCAAAGATGTGACAAAATACACATGGGTTCTCTATTTTTTATTGTCTAGGGTGCATTATTCTCTTCGGTTTTTGGTTTTGCACGTGGACCTCTATGAATATGCTGTTTTGCCAGGATGAAAAATTACACCAGGTACATACCAAACGCTTAAGATTGAATATAATGATATTTTAATGTTATTTTAAGGTTAAATCAACACTTCCCAAAAGTAGGGAAAATGATTATACATTTAAGGTTTGAGCCCAAACTTTTATTAAGAATCAATAACTGCTGAGTAGTTTTAATGTAATTCAATATAATGAATATAGAATTAAATATTATTATAAATTAATACTAATATAATTTTAATATTAAATTAATTGTTAATTTACAGACCGGAAGCTAACTTTGCTCCAGGTCATGCGCGCGTGTCCATTGCTTTCTCTTTTCAAGAAACATGAGCTACAGTAGGCTACTTTTGTTTTAATCTTGAAATGTAAAAAAATACCATAAACAATGTCACTTAATAAAATACTTTTATTTAAACACCAGAATACATTACAAAAGTAAAGACTTTTTATTAAAATATAACAGACAACAAGACAATCAAAATGTCGTATAGAAAACTTTATAATCGGTTTCCATTTTACATGGGAAGACATCATCACAATACAACTCATTTGAATCTATGTAGGCCTACTGTATGTCATTTATCCCGCACGACTGTTTTCAACATCTTCCACTCCCTTCCTGTCACAGTAAATCCATAAGGATTCACAATGGTTTACAGACACAAAACATCGAACACAGAAGCAAAACACACAGGTTATACAATAAACAATGTCACTTTCTTCACTGTGAAAAAATCACCCATCATTGCATCGTTTACAAAATAATGTTGTTGACTTTAGCCATTCGCATTCATTACTCAATGCTCAACCTTTTTATGTAGCAACATAAGACTAGATATGTACAGCTCACATGTCATATCACAGTTTTTAGACTTAAATAAATGATTTTATTTTAGAATAATCTTACATTTTTGAAACAGACCTCTTAAATGATGAAACAGAGGAGAATACAATTCAAGGAATGGAATCAGAAGAATAGAGACTTCACAGGAAAGCAGCTCACATTTTATGAAGAAACCACAATACACTTTACTTGAATTTGTAAATCTGAGGCACTTCTTGTGGTTAAGCATCGGAAAAAAACTCTAAGCTGTGGGTGTAATGAGATAACGCTGACGCTATCCAATAATTTTACAGAATATGTTATATGAAAATATATAAATACTTCATAGGCGACACATCCATACATATTAAGCGTAACTACAATCTACACTTAATACATGGAGTGGAGAACAACAACGTCAGCACTTTTAAATGACAAAAGTGGGTTAAACGCACATAAAGTCACCCGATACACTGCATAAACACAACATATTAAATAACTGGACAAAAACTGTGTGGGGTGAAAATGTTCACCCTGTCTTTTGGGGATGACTTGATCTGCTGGGGACGATCAAAGAAATGTAAACCCCCATCATTCTCACACATCATTCCCCTCTTGTGTTTTTTCCCACTATTTTTGGTTAATTTAATAACGCATTCAGCTACCAATTCGAGTGCAGTACTCTTGAGTCCACACTAAATCCATTTAGTTAAATTCTGCAGAATTGTCCCTAAAATTAGCGCTAGGTCTGATTCTACAAACAATAGCTGATAGAGCCATAAAGTCAGTCAAATAAGAGTTTATACAGTATTCTGATACAGCATGAGAACTTCAATCTTGCAGTATCATGATGAAAACATTCATTTAAAATATACATATGGTAACACATTAAATATGACTATGATGGCACATTTACATGCACTGTTACTCTGTGGATGTGGCATACTGGCTTTTGTTATTTACAAAATAGGATTAAAACAAACATGTTCAGTTGTATTAAACTTGGAAACAGCGCTTGACTTTTAGAGAATAATAAAAAACTAAAGCAACTAGTGTCAGATAAAAAGCATTTTTTTCTAGTTAAAGTTGAAGAAATTCAGACGGAACTTGCATTTTCTTTAAAAATGTAAATTAAAAAATGGGTCCAATAGTCATTTAATTAGCATTTGTCTAAGGAGACTCTATTCCTTGAGAGCTAGTACATTGCCTAGTTCGTTTTAAACTAAGGTTCACTGGTTCCTCGACAGACCCACTTATTGTTCTAAAAAGGGCCTTGTGTCCATCCATCGTTTGTACCTTTAGAGAAATGATCAGCAGGAGGAAATGACATCAGAGAACTTTGTGTTGGGAGTTTTTCTGATTATATAGGGTCACAATAACAGCATCTGTCAGCAAGGAAACGTTGCTGTACTCTGTTGTCCTTTGCTGTCTTTGGATCGAGCAAATAAAGACCCGGCGTTTTTATACCGCGGACAAATCTATGCGGTTGGCTGAGTTGGTGCTTTTATCCCATGTGTTCATCTTTGTGGGAGTAACACCTCCCTTGTTGCCATTCATCTGTGAAGGAAAACAAGAAAGTCAGCCGTGAAATACATTTCAGACAAAAAGAAGAATTGGAGAAAGTGTCTGAAAGGACTTACGATATCTGAGTTGAATGGTTTGACGTTAATGTTTCGGATAGAGCTGCTGGTTAAAGTCCACACTTTGGTTTTATGTTTGAAAGCGGCTCTCACCTGCAATACCAAAATAAAGAACACGGTTTGTCTTCTTTCTGTTGGTTATAAAATGGGATATTGTTCTAAAATTTCAAATTCGATTGTAGAGCCTCGATTGGGTCAAGTTTAAATTGAGATACTAAATTTTAACCAGAAAAAATTTTTTTTATCTAAAACTGAAGAAATTAACTAACTCTAAAATAAAAAAATACAATTTACATAGAAACAACAAAGTAAGGACAAACAAATAAATAAATAATGACAAAAGCACATATAATGGTATGAAAATTGCTAAAAATTTAACAATTAAACTTTTTTGAAATGCTGGCGAAGAAGATCATTTTTGATTTGATAAAATGGTAGTGTTACCAAAGTTACTGTTAAAACATATAATTATTAAATCATTATTTTGTTAAACAAATTCATAAAGTGTCTTCCTTCCATTATAGGTAGTTGACAAATAAACTGCAATGTACAATGTGATTGTGAGAGGAAAAATTGAGAAAAAAGAACAATGAAGATACATTTCTCTTATTCTATTTTAGATTTTAATATAAATATTAATAATATAAAATAATATTTATGTATATAATCATATCTTAAGTTATTGATCTCTATGGGTCTCTATGGGTGCTCTGCATACACACAGTAGTAAGGAATACACTGTTTAGAAAAAACGGTTTTAGTTCTTAATCTGTTACAAGTGAGATACAAGACTATTTTAGTTAAGCCTTTAATTTGAAGATTTATGATTGCATAAAAAATCCAGTACCACATCTTCACCACTAGGCGAAGCTTTAAACAAGCGTCACAGGTGCACAGCAGAAGTCAGACAAACTTTATAATTTACACCAGCAAACAACACACAGCTGCACAAACAGGCTCTTACCTCAGAGTTTAACAGACAGTGAAACAGGAATATGAAGAAGCCCTTTGAGATAAAAAGACAAACAAAAGATAAAACCAGGTGTTGTGAGGTCGCTTCAGTTCGCATCAGCTCACATTCTCACAAGTCGCTCCAGATACTTAACAGGCTTAAGTCTTTTCAACATTATGTACCATATTTTTTAAAGCCGTCATCGTTTGGAAAGCATACTGTTGATTTTGGACAGCGTTTAATCGACATGAGAAAGAACTGGGTTTTGTGTATCCAGTGATGTCTAACCTGTAGTGAGTTGAAGACTGCAAACATGTACTGGAAGAGCAGGGAGTGGTCGTTTACTGCAAGAACGCCAAAGATCCACGATATGCCCAAGATGGGAAGGAGTACTGCCACGGCTTTGGTCGTAAGCCTGGAGGGACGGACACACATGAAAACACACACAAGGCGATATGAATCCACGAAAGAAAGCAGAGCATGTGAGGCATGATATGAGATAAATGATCACTCACTTCACAGAGTTGGCGTCTCCGTGGACCTTATAATTCTCAGCACTGATCCTCGATATGATCCTTGTCACGGCTATCAGGATGCCAATATTGACCTGGAGGGCAGAGGTCACAGCATTATAAACATTACATGGAAACGCTTGTGCATCATTTCTGGTCAAGAATGGATGATTTAACAGACATTGTTAAGGCAATACCGTATAGGGTTCAACATAAACTCTGTCAGCAGCATCTGTGATAATGATTTTGACCTCACTCAGTATATATAAACAAACATAAATCCCATTTAAGTGCGGATAAGTGCAGATACAGGTGTATCTTTGATGAACTATGCGTTTGAGTTTTTCCTTGCTGAATTTTTTTTCCAAAACCCATCACAGAATTTCTAATGGTTTCCATTAAAATAACTGTTAGCTTTTCCATTAAAACCATTACAACATTTATTTATATAGTGTGTTTTGGGGTATTTGCCAGAACCCCACCAAAATCACATCCCTGCTGAAAAAAACTATAGAAACCCAATGGAAACCATTACAGAAGTTCTATTGTTTTCCATTTCCATTCCTTTAAAACCAAAACAAATCCTTTCAAAACTACTTTAAATGGTTTTAATTTTTAACTTTAGCGGTTTCCATTGTTTTTGTCAGCAGGGATAAATGCCCAAAATACACTACAATTTTTTTAAATGGTTTACATGGAAAAGCTAATGGTTCAAGTTATTATTTTAATGGAAACGATTATAATTTCTGTTACGGTTCCTGTTGGGTTTCTGGGAAACCCAGCAGAAACCAGTAGAACCATTACAGTTTCCATCAAAGCCAGTACAAATCCCTTTAAAACCATTATAACATATTTAATGGTTTCTACAGTTTTTTCTGCAGAAAAATAAACCATTACAGAAATTCTATTGGTTACCATTAAAATACCATTATGCACCATTAGCTTATTTCCATTACAACCATTACAATTCCCATTATTACCAATTAAAACCATTAGATTTTCTTTTGTGTTTTGGGCATGGTTCTATTGCTTTTTTCAGCAGGCTTTTTTTCAGAAGATTAACTGATAGTTTTTGTGCCATTCTGAGGATATAATTTACTCTTTGAAGGTTAACTTATGTTTTGGTGTCCTTGCATACAGTATATTATGTGAAAGGTTATTACTTGTTATAGAGGGATAGTTAAGTAATAACAAATATGTGATCAAGAAAACTGAACTCTCATATTTTTTTAATGGCTACTTACCATTATAACAAACAGAGCAGGAGCTACAAAAGCCCAAATTGCTCCATTCTTAAGAGAAAGCCAGCAACTGGTACAGACAAATATGAGACAAAAAGAAAGAGACACCACAAATATACAATGATTAAAAGTCTGATTGAAATCAGATTCATGTCACATAATCGGTTACCTTAAAGTGATAGTTCACCCAAAAAAACAGATTCTGTCATTATTTAGTCACCCTCTTGTCATTTCAAACCTGTATGAATTTCTTTCTTTTACAGAATACAGAAGAAAATATTTGGAAGAAAGTTGGAAACCGAACAGCACTGGCCCACATCAAAGTCCATTTTACAGAAGTCATGCCACTCGTCGGCCATGTTTGCAATGCCTCTGGTCGGTTAAAAGCAAGTCCAGAGTCCTATCTACATGAATGGGGGAAGGCAGATATTTTTTTAAATCGCTGGCAAAAATCACAATTAAACAGCATATTTCCTATCAATAATTAAACCTGACATGAACTGAACCATTACTTGGTGGTTTTCCTTGTTTAAATTGCGCAAAAAATCACCAATGCAAGTGAATGGGTACCCTTGGTGTTTAGTTTCACAACATTCTTCAAAATATCTTACTTGTTTTGCGGAAGAACCAAAGTCGTACAGGTTTGAAATGACAAGACGGTGAGTAAAAGATGACAAAATATAAATTTTTGGGCGAACTATCCATTTGAGGCCTGTTCACACCCATAATAACAACGATACTGTAACTATAAAGTCTAAAAAGTCACTCTCAATGAAAGAGAAGAGCAGAGTACACGCAACAACTAAAATGATACAGAGGAACAATATAGTTGGGATCAATTTTAATGTTCAATAAAAGCATTTCAAATTAAAAGGATTCATGCATTTTTAATCTAACACGGCTGCATGAGCTTAGAATAAGCATATGGTTATCATCCATTGGTGTGGATGCTAATACTGTATAACGTCCTCGTTTTGGTGTGAACAGGCCTTTAAACTGGACATCTGCTGACCATGCTTTGACCTGTGGTGTCGTCATGGTAACTTACTTGCCAGTCTCCCCATAGCTGCTCAGTGATGAAGTCATAGACACCACACATATGACCAACGGGGATCCTGAGTAAATAAACATGTGAATGTGTTTTACAGATTTGCAACAGAGGAACATTTTGAAAGGACAAAACAAAATTTGGTGTTGACAGGAAACTTAACCTTATATTAACTAACACAAAAATGAATAACTTTTAATACTTTATTTCTCACACACGTAAATGCCGACATATCATTAAACCGGGTGGAAAAACTTGACTAGTACAGCCTTAAAGTAATAGTTCACCCAAAAATAAGAATTGCCATCATTTACTCACCATCTTGTCATTTCAAACCTGTATGACTTTCTTTCGTCCGCAGAAGACAGAAGAAGATATTTTGAAGAATGTCGGTAACTGGCCCCCATTCACTTGCATTGGTTTTGTGTCCATATAATAGAAGTGAATGGGGGCCAGTGTGGATTGATTACCAACTTTCTTTAAAATATCTTCTTTTGTGTTCTGTGGAAGAAAGAAAGTCATGCAGGTTTGAAATGACAAAAGTGTGAGTAAATTATGACAGAATTTTATCACTTTAATGTCAAAATATGCGATTTGTTAACCAGGCAAATACTTTTAATTAGTTGTGCCAAATCTTTTTTCCTCTACGGCATTATTATTTCTGTGAACGTTTTTAATGTAATACAAATCTTATTTAAACATAACCAAAGCTAAAAATATCTTTGTTTAAACACAAACCACAGTTTAAGTTTTAAGATCATGTTGTAGGAGCTAAAATAAGAACAGCTGGACTGTAGCCGATTATTTCCATGCCACCATAAATAAAGAGCAGTGTTCCTTTGCCAGAAAGCATTAAGAGAGGGATTCGACCTCAATCTAATGTAATGACTTCAGTTCAACGCAGCCTGTTTTCTTCATCCACATACATCACTATGAATACGACTCCAAACCTCTATTTATTTGACACTAAATCAAACTCCATCATTGAAGACGCCCTCATTTATCACTGTGCCAACTTTTGCCTAGTGAGTGTTTGAATACAAATACGTATACGTAGCTCTGGTAATGTCCTTAAATAACAAAACATAAACTCAAAAGGCGCATTATAAATTGTACTAAAAAGAGAGCGAATGAAACCCGAACAAAGCACATGTGACCCATTATCACATGTGCGCACTTGAGAACAACTCAATTAATATTGATGACGGTATCAACAGCGTCGAGCCAGCAAAGATTTAATGATATCTTTAACAGACTGTTACATACAAATTTATTTTCCTCCCTTTTCTAAACACGGTCACATCATTCATGGCTAAAGGGAATGGGCTGATCTGTCTCAGGACTGATGCTTGCAGTGGGATGATCTCCTTTGACTCTCTTGGGTTCACGTATGACACTACACTGGGTCATTTGAGGCGATTGAAACCGATCTGAAGATTTGTTTCACGGCACTTTCTGTGTTCATTTGTTCATGCACAAACGTGTGTATTGGAATGTGATTTATCCAACAGTGTTCGGTAGACTCACCCCACCCAATGGCATAGTAATAGAAGTGCTTGCTCCCCTCCGAGCCGAACACTTTGATCACCATGCTGTAGAGATGAAGCCCTTCCACTAGCATCCAGGCGAACGCACACAGGAAGAAGAAATGCAGCAACACGGCCATGATCTTACACGGAAGCTGCAGAGAATAGTATCACAAAAGTTCGCTGAATCGGTCGACTTTGTGAATGAATCATTCGAATCAGGTTTCTGAATCAGCTAAAGTGACTCGTTCGAAAGTCGTTGATACTTCTCATAAGAACACACATAGCTTGATTCAATGTAAAAGCACAACTTAGACACAAAATAACCGTGAAAAAAACATCTTGCTGAACAGGTTGAAGCATACAATTGTGCCTTTTTCTGCACTGTTAACACATTTTATTTTTTATTATCTGTATTCATTTAAAAATAAAAAGCCTGGGAGTTTATACCAGCTCAAAGCTGACATTAAACGCCCGCAGCGAGAGCTCAGCCGAGTCCTCAGATAGATGAGGCGTAATCAAATGAACTCAGTATTATATTAATCTGCTCGTAATGTTGCAGGCATGTGAGAGGATCAGTGGAGCCATCTGCTCTTTTTTCTTAAAGTTACGACAACCTATTGTTTATGAAACCAGTGATGACACCAGTACCGTAACACCCAATTAAACACATTTCATCTTAAATGAAGTCATTTTGAAAGTTTGTAAACATGTCAGCTAGAGTGTGGATCCAACAATATTGGGCTTCAGATGGAGGTGAAGCATTGTCGAGTACCGCAGAACGAGTCTGAAACAGTGTTGTACTGACTTACCGTTCCAGGACTGAAGCGGAAACTGATGAGCAGGAGGATCTGAGCGACTAGGATGGCAAACGCTAGGTTGGCATGAATGTGGTACCTCTGGTTACGGATGGTACTAACAGATCTATATACAAAGCAACAAATAACAGAAGAAGAGGTGAGTATTTGGAAAAGCAATGATGATAATAATGATTAAAGGGTTTATGTGCTTTTTATCTGGAATACTAATAGACTTTCACAGGAAACCTAAAAACAGCCATTTTTTTAATTGGTAAATTAATTTGGTAATTATAGTGTGCAGAAATGATTATTTCTTTAATCGCCTTGATATATTAAAGTCCCAGTGAATTGGAAGTTGCGATTGTTTTAACTTCCATGTTTTGATGCACTTCCAAGTGAAATGGAATATCAAATTAAAAAAATAGTGGGTGTGGCTCGCGTTTTTTGCTGCGATTTGATTGGGTGTATAAAAACAGGTGTTGCAATTTAAAATGGAACTGGCCACAGACTGACACTTGAAGGGGAGGAGTTAACGGATGCTCCGCCCAAGCCATTTACCATAAGTCATTTAAGATGGATATGCACTAAAAGGTGAAATTAATTTTCTGATTTTAACTGAAGATTATGAGGGCACATTCATTTTAAATAGAGAGCGACCCACACTGATAAGCTATTAACAATAATTGCTACAATATTTCATGAAAAAATAGGCAATGTAACTTTTTATTTCACTGGGACTATAATACATACATTAATGCATATGACGTAAACATCATATTTATGTATGATATGACATATGGCAATTTGGGATACTCACGACAGCACGGCAAAGGTGACCAGCGTAATCGCCAGGCAGAAAATGGAGATGGAGCAGCCGATGTAGCTAATGGTGGACAGCGCCACCTCGTGGGCCTTCGAGAGCTGTGAAGAAATCATACATACGACACAGACAATGAGAGGCAACCAATATGTCAATAATTTGGCCTTGTGTACCACACGGTACTTGAGGGGTTTAGAGGGCTTACAAGCCCCAGATGTTATTGTAAATGAGAAAAACACTGAATCCCACGGCAACGGTCCACTGATTGTAAAGTCAAAGGTCCCATATGATTGGCTGAACTTGAATTAGTTCGCATGATATCAAATGACCTCAATACAGTTACATCATAATTTTATCAAAACCAAACATGCCTAACATCAATCACAATCTGTTACGTGGTGTCAAACGTATTTTATCTCTTGAGTAAAAAAAGAGCAGCGCTTGAAAATCAAAAACAGGACAAAAAGACTGCTTCAAACCACCTGTTAAGAAAACACAAAACATTCTCATTTCTTTCAGGATATGAAGTGATCCATTGGTATTAAGCCCATAATTGGTACTCAGTGTTGCATCTGTGCGTTGAACCTATAGGCTGTTGCTTTCCCTCGTGATTCTATTTCCATACTCGGGTTCGATTGTACATTAACTCCGCTTCCTGCCTTGTGATTATACCAGACCCGGAATATGGAGGACCTGCGGAGCGGTAAAGAAAGCACCAGCTCCTCCGGGCTCGAAGCGTTGAGGTGAGCCGCTAATTGAGGCCCAGGCGGAAGCGGGCATTAGCATCAAAGCGCGAGAGGAGATGATTACATGACTGAGTGAAGACAGATTTTCTCAACAAACACATGCAGAGGATAGATGCACAAGAGCCAAGCTGCACCTGGGTGTCTCGGTTTGGCTCGTATTGTACGGTTGCTGAAAGCACAAACCTTGGGAATCTGACTTTTTTGTGAAACAATGTCTCCGCAGACCCACTATACGTCCTTATTTAAGGTTCGAGCTTTGAAAATAAATCAACAGGACATGGGTTAGCAAAATATGCATTTCAAAGGCAGCTGTTATTTACAAGCATTCCCTGACAGATGACAATCCGGCCCACGGAGCTCAACCCACCCACTCGCCGACTCGCGTTCTCCTCCGAGAGCCATTCGCATTCAACACCGGGTTTCGAATGAACTAGCAACGAAATACCTCACGTCACCCCGGGAGAACCGTCTCAACTGCGTCCAAATTGTCTTCTTTACTAAAGCTCTGCAGCTGATTTACTGAATGCCTCAGCCAATCAAAACGCCGAGCCCTGCATGCTGCTGGCTCACGGCGGAAGAGAAACACAGTTTAGTGTGGCAATCATCTCAGCGTCTCAGTGTTTTTAGAGGACCCTGCTGGGATATGACCTAATTTCTTAAGCAAGGACTCTTGAGAAACCAGACTAACATCAAGGGCAGCTGTTAGTTTTTCGAATATATGTGCATGTATCTGACCATCTAATGATGGAGAAGATTGGACTGGTAAGATGAAAGATCATGAGCGGGTGTATTGGAGAAATTTTGGAACATAGGGCTGTAATGTTAGACAGCTCAAATCAGTAGAATGAAAAAATCAAATCTACTAGTAGAGACAATTCACAAATGATGTAGGCTTGAAAACAGGTCTGTGCTGAATAATCATATATGCGAGTCAATCAGTGAAATCCAGGCTAAAGTCACATCATTTCATCATGAAGTTGAGATCTAAAAATCAATGAAAGAGCAAGTTTGATTTCAACAATTAATTTCCCAACGATTAAAATTTTTGACATGACATTACTCAACATTAAAAATATCAAGATTATAATTTCACAGAATGTTCTCTTCAAAAATACTTTATTCAGATTTTCCGAAAAAATACTGAAATTAATAATTTTACTGCTGCTACGTTTTATTATTTTACACAAAAAAGCCCAAGGCCGCGACATGCATGTCTTCCGGAAATCCTATAACATTCAACCAATCAGATGACGACTTTGAACGTCCTGAAGTGTTTCCAGAAAAGTCTGCCCTAATGCATCAGACGTTCAGCCAACGTAATAATAGCTGTAATAATCATCGTATTATATTATGCACAAGCAGGGTTGGAAATGGGGGGAATGTGGGGACAGAGTCCAGGGAGTGAATATCAAGGGGGTTCCACTCAAAGTATAGAGTATCTCCACCTTTTGTGCATGAAAAAGCCTCCACTATTCACACTTTATACCAAATGTAGTGGCATTTTTTTGTTTTAAAAATATAAATGACACATGAAATGAAACTTGTGTTTTCCACGTTATCGCCTTTTTTACATGTCACCACATGCTGCACATGTGATGGCATCGGTCTTTAAATGGGAATTTACACAGAAATGTTCCAAAACCACACATTTCACATGTGTTTTTGCACATGTAAAACAGATGTTGTCCGCATGGTGAAATTCATGTCTTTTCTGTCAGGGCATGTCCCCACCTAAAGTCCCCCAGTGAATCTTAGTCATTTCCACCACATCACACACATTATTTGCTTGAGTCAGTCTTAAAACGCACTGAATCCAGTAGAGAGATTATTGAATTAACACCTGACTCATGCATTGACTTAATCTAGATAAACATTCACAAAACTTACAAAAAACAACTTGAATTAAAAAAATAACTAATATTATAGCGGACACAATGTTCAAAATCTTTACAAGCAGGCCTCACAGTGCACACTTAACCATTATTATATCCGTGTGTTGAAGCGCTGACCAGTCCGTTCTCTAAAGCCATGTTAGCCATCATTCAAATCAAGACTGCTGCTAACACATTCAATACATAAAAAAACAACAGCAGACTGTATGACATTGTGGTTGTCTCACCTCCATAGGAACCACCTGCATGAGAATGGCGAAGTTGGTCAGATGGTTACACAAGCAGACAGAGAAGGACAAGTTTCCATCAGCTCTCACACATCCCTCATTGGACCACACACCCTCTTTGGAGCTGAAACACACAGACATGCATGTGTTTAATTAAGCGTTACATCTTCTGGAGCATTTCATAGCGTATATTGAAACCATGTGCATTCAACAGCCTCATTCTCAGTGTTAATGGTATTACCAAAGCTTTATTCATCAAAATGTATTAAAAAGAAATCAAACCGATCCCATTCATCTCTTTGAGAGGATGTAGTCCAGCTTCATTACTTCTTCATCGTTCATGTCTGTCACGGGTGCAGTTATTTATTGAGTATTCAAGAATGAGCGAGCATGATATATAATGATAGAGAGAGAGAGAGTAAAGAAGAGGTACTGATTGTCAAATCAAATGATTTACATTTTTTAAATGATCCTCAATTGGCATAGTTTACAGGCTCATTTGAGTTTGTTTTACGGCTCTTACTGCACACGATTGTTCTTTATCAATAACAGATTTTCTCTGACTCTTTGGAGTGAAAAATCTACAGTAGGTTATGCCTAGTATATTGTTTCTAGCTATCTTTGGCTCATTCATGAGAGAAGTACCTGTGTATGATTAATGAACAAATTGTTCGGCTGAGGCGGATCTTTTCCACAAATTGTATGTTTTTGTTTACAACCAGTCTGAATGACTTTTTCACGAATGACAAAACTCACAGAAAGCACCAGAACTCATTCACTGTAAAAACACAACTGCTACATTCTGTAAGATTTTCCCAGTCGCGTTCCACGTTGGAAAAAATGTTAAACAACAAACATGACAAACTGTTTAAAGGGATAGTTCACCCAAAAATAAAGATTCTGTCTTTTTCCAAATGTGTGTACATTTCTTTGTTTCGATTAACACAGAGAGAGATGTTAGGGCGAATGCTTTGTAACCAGATAATTCTTGGTCACCATTGACTATCATAGAATAAAAAATTACTTTAATTACTTAAAAATTAGTTTTTGTTCTGCTGAACACAAAAGAAGATATTTTGAAGAATGTAGAACAGCAAACTGTTCTGGGGCACTTTTGACTCTATTGTTATTTTTCCTACTATGATAGTCAATGGTGGCCAAGAACGGTTTGGTTTCAAGCATTCATCCAAATATCTTTCTCCGTAGTCAACCAAACAAAGACGTGTATACAGATTTGAACTAGAGAGTTAGTAAATCATGACAGAATTTTTATTTTTGGGCGAACTATCCCTTTTATACTGTAAACCCACCTGTAGTCTAGGAAGGCGCAGTAGAGGAACACTTTTTTGCTTTGGTTTAAAGCCTGAAGCTGCTGTTCTTTACTCTGAAAGAAAGAGAACCATTTATAAAATGATAAAAAAATCATCACAGCTGTCTTGTTGGTACAGTAGACTCATTCAATGTCTTATTCATCCTGAAAGGTTAAATCCAACACATCAGACGTGAATTAGGTATCAATCCGTATGCTGCATGCTGAAAGGTCACAGTGTAACAAAAGAAAATCGTGTTTTTGAGTTTTGGAAAGTTTGAAACGCAATATTGTTAAATATATCACACACATACGCAAGCAAAGACCAAACAACCGCAGACGAAACCAAAATTCACGTTGAGAAATAGTAATTCCACATCCAACCTAGCCAAATGTCACCCACAATTTCCAACGATCAATTGAAAAGCTGTCCGTCTCCTCTCAATAATTAAACTCGCTGAATGTTTGTGACTCAATGGAGGACACAGCAAGAGACATATTCATGACTTGGGTGGATGAGAGATATTTGAACTAGTCAGCCTAGGAGGGCTTGGAAACTATGTCTAACACACCAACCAGTTGAGCTGGAAACAATGCAAGAGAGGAAAATATTTAGGGAAAATAGGAAGGACAACGCAATTCGGAACGCTCAACAGAATGATGAGATTGGATTCTACATTTTGGGAGTCATTGTATCTGTTTCAAAAAGGGACAGAAGGTAATGACATCATTATTAGACTTTTGAGAAAAATGTGGACCAATGCGTTAACTGATGGGACTGTTCACGGCCACAACAATAGATTTGTTTGGAATAAACACAGCTTGTGTTTTTTTCCATTGTCATTGACGCACATGGCTTTGAAGTGAAGTCAACCAGGGCTGCTTATTAGTTAAATGAGGGTATTTAGCTAATGGGACACCTTTTGTGCTGTGTTTCAGCTGTGTTGTCTGAAGGGTACAGAAGAGGCTATAAACCTCTAGGGAAAAGCGTAATTGAGTAATTGTAAGTGTGTTAGGAGAAGTACTGTGTGTGTGTCTTAACTGGACAATATAAATACAAGGTGTCTGGTAGGACGCAGAGACTGGAGCATCTGAGCTATTGTTTGTTCATCTGGAAAATACAGCTTTAATGCATTTCTCACAAGTCACATATTTTAGCACATTTTCAAGACAAAAAACGCATGCATTCACAAAACTCTGTAGACAACGTTTTATGGGGGTCCCCACCAGGGGCGATTCTAGGATTTTCATTTTAGGGGGGCTCAGCCCCCAATAAGGGTATGATTAAAAAACATTATTTGACTATTAGGGTAGGTTTGTATACTACTAACCTTATTGCTATCCACTATTTCATTGTATTCGAGAAGTGTATGTATAAGAATATAGACAAAACATGTATTAATGTAATTGTCTATTGGAAATATGTTTAATCTGTTCTATATTTATTTCTATTTATTAAAAATAACAACATGAATTATCAATTTGCCACTTCTATAAATCAATTACTTAAAATAAAACACAAATCCCTTTACTCTACTCTTACTCTAATGTATCATGATACACTAATGATTCATTATTACTTAATACAAAAAAATATTTAATATTACAAAACAAAATAACTCCACATGATGTTTCTCTCTCTGTGCCATTTGTTGCTTTCAGACAATGATGTGTGTATTTAACCATTTCTGGGCATGGTTGCACAATGTAATGCCGAGATACACAATAATATGTTTTAAATTTTAAAAAGTAAATTAAAATAAATCATGATCGTTTTCTAAAGTATGTTTTCATAGGTGTTAATCGCTTCATTTTCGTTGGAAGAAAAAACAACTACCACACTGTAGCGAAGACGTACTGGTATTGGATGAGAAACCCAACCGTGTATTGGTCCAGTAACATTATGTAAACTGCAATTACAAGAACTGCACCGATGCAGATGTCATATCATAGCAATCTATCAATAAATGCACACACACGCACACCTTGTACTCTCTGATGTTCGCTCTGTTCGGCGCCCCTGCGGATTGAAAAACGCACTGAATCCATGCAGACTCAGATCAGGGGAGGAGCCGAAACTTGACACAGCGCGCCGCCGTTACAAATTAGTCTTTAAAGGGGACTGAAGCGATCACAAATTAATTAATCAAATAATTTTTAGGGGGGCTGGGCAGAAGTTTAAGCTGAAGCCCCCCTAAAAAGGGCCTAGTGACGCCCCTGGTCCCCACTATCAAATGTTTTGCTTTTCTTTTTTTAAAAGACTAGCACCTTCGGCAAGTGAATGTATGTGTGTCTATGAGGATATTTTTTTAACCCTGCTTTGCTCTTTTAAACTCTGGCTGTGTTGGAGTTAAGAAGTAACATATGAGCACATGCACCACCCCATGTCAATAAAGAGTGGCCTTTGTAACAAGAAGACAGAAAAGCTTGCTCTAAATCATCTTGCTTTCCTGTTCCCTCACTACAATAGTCTCTGTTTCACTCTCAGCCTTACTGGTTCTCTCAGTAAAGACAGGGGCTTTAACAGTAATAAGTGACTAAGAGGCTAATTTTACCCAGGAGGGCCAAAGAGCATGGAAAGTCTAACTAATACTGACCCGGTCAAGATAGGGACTGTGTATAAATTCTCATACTTTCTTAGCATTTTAATAAATTTGCTGAAGAACTTGTTTACATTAGCCTGTTGTCGCACAAAAACTGAGTTTTAAAACGAAAACGACTGATCGCAGTACTGAGTGAGCTTTTTAAAAGCCATTTAAACAGGACTAGATGCAAAGTCTCATTGGGGAAACTTGGGGCACCTTCCCCTGGTAAACCAATTATACACCTGTAACAGCCCGAACATTACAACAGTCAGCCACTGTTTGTTGATACCACAGAAAACATGAATCCTGTCTATTGTAAAATGGTCTGTGATTTTTCCTCTATTAAATTCCAAATATAGCATTAAAAACGTAATGTTATTGAAAAGATGTTTATGGTTAGCAAACAGGCGGTCAATTTATAACCTGCCAAATTCTTTCCACAGGAGCAGTTTGCTCAGCATACTGAAGTATATTCTCTATTGGCTTCTACCTAAATAAAACCGCCTTATCCCGCTGCAGAAATCCTCCCACATTACCGTCGGCCTGAAACAGGATTTGTGCTGCCATTTTCTTTCAAATTGTGATGTATGTCCGAGAAAGAGAAGAAAAATATGTATACACTTATGGAAAGAGACGAAACTGTAGGGCGGGGCTCGATTTCGTCAATTGGGAATTGTTTGGATGTTGGATGTCTAGCTATACTGCCCTGCAAAGGCAAAGTGCAGTAACTGAACATTTGGTCAAAATTAAGATAAGGTTTGAAATGGGCTTTGTAACATCTGTTCTATCTTTCGACCAGTCTCCTGGTTCAATTTTGTCCCGTTTCAGAGAAACAAGAGTGTCAAAATTGCAGTAAGTGGCTGCTGTAAAAAACTTTGAAGGCATTTTTCTCAGTTCCAGTGTTTGGGAACCATGGCTGAACAGAAAGTCTGTAGAAATGTCAGAACTGAAAATAGGATTTGCGCTCCCTGCGTCAATGTCTGCCGTCAAGGCAGTGGGCTGAGCAGCTGAAATTCATTACAACATTGTTTTTCAGTGTTAATCATTGAATTTGATAACACATAGATAACAACATAGCAGAGAGCTTTCTTAATATTTTACAGCTTATTCATTGATACGATTTTGTAGGCTTTGCAAACACATGTGCAACCCTTAAAAGCCATACACCATTGAGCCCCCACATAACATTTACATTTACATTTAGTCATTTAACAGACGCTTTTATCCAAAGCGACTTACAGATGAGGAAACATTGGAAGCAATTATAACAACATAGACAACAAAATACATAATTGCATCAAACTAGTCCATTAAAGCCTAGCACAGTATACAAAGCTAAGAATAGTGAGGTTAGTAATTTTTGTATTTATTTATTTATTTTTTGAAAGAAGGAAAGGGAAGAAAATTTGGAAAAATCAATCAGCGACGTGTTGACTGTAGAGATGCGTTTTTAGGCGTTTTTTAAAGATGGCAACCGAGGCTGCTGATCTTGTAGCAGCAGGTAGATCATTCCACCAATGTAGAACAGATCCAGAGAAGGTACGGGAGAGTGACTTTTTTCCTTTTTGGGATGGTACCACTAGTCGTTGTTCCTTTGCAGACCGCAGTGATCTGGCAGGAACATAGATCTGCATTAGCGAGTGGAGATACGATGGTGCAGATCCGGTGTTGGTCTTGTAGGCCAGGAGCATAGCTTTGAACTTTTGTTTCAGATTACAATGGTGAATTAATAAAATGAAATGAAAAGCCACAAACATGCAGTCTTTCCGCTAGGAATTTGTGGAACTGTGTGCATTAACATATTTGTGACGTCATCGTCATTTATAGTTTTTGAGTTGCAATTTCAGAACTTGTTCAGACGCTTCTACTGGATTCTTTTATTCGCGAATCGAAAGCCATATGGTGAATTGAATGTGCTGCTTCTCCCTGATAATTTTGCCCTGCCCTACCAAAAACCCATTCAAAAAACCCATAGACTTTGGAGCGATGAATCCGGAAGTCCTAAAATGCTTATTTCCGGGATTTTTGCATACAAAAATACATCATGTCCTCGGCTCCCTATTTTTGCAGCTCCATCATCATTTCTAACTCTCTCTCTCCCTCCAGTCAAATGAACACGAATGGGGTTGGCCATGTGTTTGCGGCTCCCCCCTGCCCCGCGGTGCTCAGCACTTGCCAGGGAAGCGTGAAACACTCCAGCACTTTATTAACAACAAAAGGCTTGCAGAAGAGCAAGCAGTATCGGAGGAATGCGCTTTTTCTAACTTAGCCAACGGTGAAGAGACCAATATCACACAGGTAGATGATTATGACTTCTTTGTGTGAATAAAAACATATAAACACTTGAAACGGGACTGAAAAGTGCACTTTCGCTAGTACATATCACTTATGTAAGCTTTGATTTGGCGGAGTGCTTGGGGTATTTGGCAGCTGCTCTGACATCATTCTCACCAGCCTATCAGATGGCAGCGGGTCGTGTAATCACACTACAGGTCTGTTCAGACCCACCATGTGCTCGTACTTGAGCAAAAACACATTTGATTTCTGCTGTCATGGTGATTGAAGCGTTAACACTCTTATCTGTGCCAATGGCGTCAAAGTCTCTCTTCTGATTGGATGAAATGTGTAATTCCAAGCATATGCGAAACTTTGCATTGTCATTTAGGAGAATGTGGAGAATGACAACAACACGAATCTGGACGAAAATCCTGGATCGAATTGACCGTCTTGGAAAACAGTCAAGGCACATAAGCTGGATTTAGCTCTTTGGGCTCAATTTAATATGGTTAAACTTTTCTCAAAGCACATCATGTCAGAATAAATCACAGAGAAATCAAATAATTTCTTGCTTATCCAGCGTCTCATCTCTTATGTCAGAATATAAAGTGTCTTCAAGCTAACTATGTCAGAACTTTCTAGAGAATAGGCCCAAGGCTTTGCTCTTTTTGAGTTTTTTTCAAGGTCTCCTGAAAGCTTCACTTAAGTGTCAAACGCTGTCACACTTCACACCCGGGTAAGTAATCGCTCTATGGGCGGGATTTAAAAAAAAAGTGGGGACCGTTTGGGGATGCTGGTTATGACATCATAAAATTATGATTGCTTAGCTTGTGAACATTAATTAAATTATACACAATTATTTAATATTTCACATTATTGATAATAAATAGCCCATTTAAGTGCACTTGTCAGTGTAGGAGGTGATGCTGAAATGTGGGCTATTAAAATACATTTCATTTCATTATGTTTTGCTTCATTTTCCTTTTCATTTATTGCTGCATACTGTTGTGGCCCATTTCCTGGTCAAAACTGAGAGATTGTTCTGTACTGTCTGTATTCTGCACTGTTGCTTTGTTTATATGTATTAAAGCTGTAGACCAACATTTAAAGGTCCAGTGTATGTAATTTAGCAGCATCTTGTGGTGATGTTGCGAATTGCAAACAACGGTTCACTCCACTCCTCCTATCTCCCTTTCGAAGCACTTCGATGGCTGACACAGAACCAAGATGTCGTCACGTTTTTGCTTCTTTACCGAAGGAGATAACATATTTACAAAACGTGCTCTTTAGAGAAGTTTGTCTGTCTAGTGCTACAACATGGTGAATTCCATGTAAGGGGGCTATGTATGTAGATAGAAATAGCTCATTCTAAGATAATCAAAACATAACGCTTCACTATGTAAGGTCTTCATACACCTCTGAAGTCATTGTTATGTATATTATATGCATTTCTGTCAATAGATCCTCGAAATAAAATTACTCATTTCGACCTTAAATATCTGAATTCATGTGGATGAAAGCATGCGTCAGAAATTGAATGCTGGTCTACATTTTGTGCTGTTTATATCCTAGGTCTGTCACACATTTTGTCACATTTTTATTACAAAATAAATGAAACTAACAGCCGTTAAAACTGTATTTTAATAAAAACTATTCAGGTTCATCTGTGTTTTTAATGGAGCTTAGCCTAATGTTGGGCCGGGACCCTTGGCCTGTATGAATAACTCACTGACTAAGTGAAGGAAAAACTGAGCAAAAACAATCCAATGAATCCTATATATCACTTACGCAACACAAGAACAACCCTACAGCTTAAACTCCCTCGGGTGAAATACACATTATTCCTATAATCGCTTCCCCCCTCAGCCCCATACGTATGAGCACACGCTCGAAAAATGGTCTGCTAAACATCTCGCACACACTCTCACATATTTTCTGACTGAGACCAAACCCAGTCGCATACGCACAATATAAAGCACGCCGGGTAGTGGCAGAACACCGGGGTATATTTAAAGAACTGCTCGGTCTAAATAAAGCCGACTGGGCTAAATTTAAAAGCAGAGAGGTGTGTCGTCTGAGCTTAACAGAGAAGATAAATGATGAAGAGTAAATGTGGGTTTTTGGTCGCTCCCATTCTATTCACAGCTGTATAATCAAATCTGCGGACGGGCTGGGCTGTAATTTAAAGCGACTGCTTCTGTACACGGAGAAGACAACGACTAATGAATGCGTAAACTCAATGAAAACACACATTTCCAAATGCTTCGTGAGTTTTGAGCTTCCTTTTTAAGCAGTTTGAGGGTTGGAAATGGGACTGATCATGTTTGTCAGGGCACAAAACAAGATCCATGACTTAAATTAGCATATCTAAAGTTCTTATTTTAAGATTTCAAAACAGCCTTACACTTTCATTGCCGAAAGTTTGCAGAAAGATATAGTTTATTTATGCATGTATAAATCAGAAACATGTAAACATGACTACTATGCGAGTCTATTGTATATATTCATGCATTGTTGGGACAGTGCCTTTGTAAAAAAACACAAGTACACGCCTGCACGCGGCTTTGGCGATATTTGGCTGACGCTGGTAAGACAACATCTGTATGTGAGCGGGGTGAAGAGAAACCCAGAGAAGTCCTCCGGGGGGTCAGCCAGTTGTCAGTCGTCCTCCGGAACTCTGGAAAAACTGGGAAATGGTTTAGGCCTCCACGGAGCGCCAAATATGCAGTAAAACTTCAACCAGCCCTGCTCAGGTGATCGTGTGAGGAAGCTTTAAAAGTTGAATGGTATTTCTGACCTAACCCTGATGGAAATCTCTTATATGCGGAAACGTTGCTTGGTGCAAATTATAATAGGAGATTGATCTAAAGATTTAATGGACAGACCAACAAGGCAAAGCAGAACTGACCATTTTAAAAGCTAATGTCAATGAGTTTTCAGGAGAGAGAGAGAGAGAGAGAGAGAGAGAGAATGAGGAGGCCACACAATCCGAGGCAGTTGGCTACAAAAGGATCGCTTGAACCAAACCATCTGCTATAGATTAGAAAGACTCATCTGAGAAAGCATGAGGGGAGAAATAAAGAGAGAGTAAATCAGACCAACTTGCAGTTGAACTAAGACAAAGACTCTAAACGAATGAATGAAAGTGAGAGAGAGAATTAATGAATGGGTGAGTGAGTGAATAAGTGTGCGAGTGATCTATAGTGAATGAGCAAGTGACCAAGCAAGCATACAAGTTAGTGAACGAGTGTGTTTAGGAGTGTGTGTGCGTTATAAAAAGCATTTGGTATTCAGGACCTTTCATTATTGTACCTTATAAAAGGGCTAAAGTACCTCACTGTACTTTAGACAAACAAGTCAGTCATACAGCAAACAGTGTGTCAGATTTTTATAAGTTGCAAGAGCCATTAGGTCTCTGTGAATTCGTGATTATATTTGAAGTAAATCGGAAATTCTTCTCGGAGCAGAACTGTTCGTGGTTAAGTGATTCTCCCACAGAAATCTTTACAGACAGTTTAATGGGCACCAAACCCCACAAACACACAGAACAATGGCTAATTATATTAATCTTAACGCATTACAGAGCTGTATTCAAGGGTTTTAGGTCCTTTGCAATAAAAACAATGAATGTCGGGCCTCTTCATCTTGTGTACTGGTTAGAGTAAACATTTAACAAATGCAAGCACATGCATACTGCGAGGCCAGCTTGTGCGCTCGTGCTCCGTCCAGCAGCATCTCTCTGTGTTCGTGTCCGCTCTGCTAAAGCTTTATTAGGTTGTAAATGCAGCGGGGGCTTGTCAGAAATCTTTATTTAATCCTCTTGATTTTGAGGGCCGCCAGAATTGCACATGAAATCATTCTTTCCATTCGTTCACCTCAAGCCATGCGTTTCAGCCGTTAGAGACGGGAGACAATACAGATAGGAGCCTGACCGGTTCATTTGGGACTTGATCTAATTTTTAAGCCATGATTGTTTAGAGGCTTTTTGAAACACCTTCAGGCAACTATTTCAGTCCTATTGACTTGAATGTTAAAAAAACCTGATATCTCTAAAATCACTGGCTAAAACCATAATAGAAACATAATATGTCCCATCAACAATTAAACAGTAATTCAGCCTAAAGCACAAATTGCATAAAAACAAATGTTCACAACTCTTGGTCACCTTGGGATTATAATGTTCTGACATTTTGGCCAAAACTAAGTTATTCACATATTGTTAGTCCGTGACAACTTGCATTAACATTATGTGATGTTTGATCCTTTACATTGCATACATTTTAGGACTTTCTTTAGAAAACTAAAAAGTTTTATTAACAAAGTCAAATGGAATGCAAAAACTCAAAACTGCTCATTTTTTATTAGTAGGAAAGACTACAGAATATAATGAAATTGTGAAAATCTCAAATTCTCATTGGTCAAAATTGTTGACTTCAACAATCAATAAGTCAAACAGGACAATATTTTATATAAATCAAAAGGACGATTTGTTCATTTTAAACTATAAACTACAGCAACCACAACACCAATTTTGTAAAAAAAAAAAAATAATTGAAACTTTAAACATCAGAACAGTAAATCCCCACATCCCCTCATTTTTGTTTATCTCTAGTATACTTTAAACTTAATTAATCCACACAAATCGAGTCCAGCGCTCTTATCACATGGTCAAACGTACCGTGAGAACCATCTCCACACACAACAGCATTGTTGTCACACACCAAGCCACAGAAGAACCTCATGCCCAAATATTTAATATGTCAGATCATTCTTCCTAATAGGCCATTGATTAAAACACAGCACAAAGGGTCTTATCTTAAACAAGGTCTTAGCACACTACTCCATCACACACACTGAGACAGATTATTGACACAGAGATCAAGAAAGCTCACGTGTATTCCCCATGACACATTTCCCAGATATCAATGCCTCTATTGAGGTCAACGTCAATGATGGTAGCAAGATGCACAAAACACATTCAAATAAATGTTGTCATTAAATTATAACCAGCACAAATGAAAAAGGGGAATCCAGTGACACATTTTCTAAGTACCTGTTAAAATGTAAGCTGTATCTTTGCTTGTATCTCCAATTTATCCAGTACCACTGATGTACCATAAATTTGACCAAAACCCACTTTGGGGAAATGTAACATTTACCTTATTTCTTTCTTGCTGTTTTTGAGCCCCGAGACCCCTGTTTTTGAGAATGTACCCCTTTTTGGATTTCCCTCACAAGGTAATGGGTGTGCTAAAGCAAGTCATTATGGGATTAAGGAATAGGGCACATTCTATAAAACATAATTCTGTATCACAGGAAAGAATCTGAATTTTACACTTCAAAGTCGTCATGTCACGCCAGTGTAAATCAACGATCAACATTCAAGCATGATTCATTGTTTTCCCAAGAGGCGTAAATTAGGGTTTCATTGCGTGCAAGAAGTTATTAATTGTAACATTGTTAAACAAGGACTGTTTTGGACAATTTCTTGAGTTAAAAAAGTTCTTACAAATGTATACTACAGTATTTTTCATGCGGGTTGCTTCATGCCATTTGTATGACTTGAGTTTGATATATAGTTTTGAAAAAGTAGCCTATTCAAAATTCCATTCAATTCAATTCAAAACTTCAACTTGAAATGCCTAAACATTTTAAGTATTTGTTTGCTAATTCCAGATAATACTATTACATTTTTATTTAATTAATTATTATTTGATTATTCGTATAATTCTGTTCTCCAGCAACCCAAGTTTGAATCCCCTCTCTCCACCCTTTACTATCCTATTGTGTCTATACCTTGTGTCCTATTAAAATAAAGGAATAAACAAACGTATTATAATTCTGCGGGCAGTGATGTCATAAATCCCAGTGACGTCCATAACCTTAAAACTGAGGTACTGGGTCTTTCTCTTACGGAAGGTTGCTGTCATTTATTACAATAGCTTTCTTACAATCCCACACGCACATACACAGTAAATCAAACATCCCTGAAATAAACATTTCTCACAAAAGCATGAACCAGCCAGCAAAACAAACGTCCGTCTCTATAGTTACATGCATGCCAGCATGGTTTTGATTTAAATGCAGTTAAAGTGCTTTAAAAAGAACACTGAAAAAAGACACAGGGAAAATTTAATGACTGATCAAATAACAAGCGAATTGTGATTTTTCTAGGACGGAGTTAGAGTGGCTAGAAGTGGATGAGTTTCTTTATTTTTTTTATTTATGAGATTCAAGTCTTTGTATAAGAGGATTGTGACATAATGCCATGTTTAGAATCTCTTATGTGATGTTACAGACTGTAGTGATAAGTGGGAAATCCAATGCTACAGTGAACGCTTTCTCTTCATCTTTTTTATAGCAAGTACCCTCTTTAAACATGCCCGACTGGTTAAGTTTGTCTACATGCCATCTGTGTCCATTTCTGAAGGGTTTCCCATGGAAATTTGGCAGATGGACGTGTCCTCGACGGAGTCGTTGCATCTGCACACATACGTGCCAAATAGGCTTCTTGTTAAACCAAATCATCTTTTCCTTTTTAATAGCGCTCAGAACAACTTTTCTTCTGGCCAAATGCACGGACCGCTTCAGGACTGAAAAACAGGAGCGAGGGACGCCACATACCGAAATGGATTTTCATGGTTACTGCTGGCGGTTCTCCTCACCACCGATGGCATTCTCATGTAACAAGGCTCCCACGGCTCACCGAAAAACAAAGCCACAAGAGCAGCAGAGGAATGATGGTCTTTGAAAGTCTTTTCACGAGGCATAGTAAAGAGCGAATTTACATTTAATTGTAATCATTTTTTTCTTCACACTACGCCGCTTCATACAATGAAAGTGAATCGTGACCAGGGACTGACAATAAATAACAGTAATAAATAGGCAGCGACTATTTACGCTAAGTTTAAATAGCAGTAGGTTCTGTTTACACTAAGGGAAAATAGCTGTATTAACAGTATAGAAATAACAGTATTTCTAAGCGACATGTTATTTAATGTAACCGAAAATAGCTGTTTCTATGGATTATGTAGAAATAGTAGTTAGATGCTACTGGTACTTATAAACAGAGGCAGATAACGGTACTATTTGCACCAACGTATTGTTATGCATTAAACATTAAGCAAAAATAGTATGGTGCATGTTCAATAGAGCACTTTGACGCATGTGCATTCGGTTTGTACCGTTGTGCAAAAAAAGTGCAAGAGTTCCTCAATATTGAAATCCTCAGACATTTTGCGAAGATCAGCTTAAATACAGCGTGCGTCTGCTTGTAAACAGAGAGATGCGCTTCCGGCATGTGCCCCCACCGAATGCGTATGCGTCGAAGTGCTCTCCGTCAAACGTGCACCATAGACTGACAAGCCAGAGGACAATTCAATTCATTGATAAAAGTCATTATTTTGTTTGGTTTTCACACATAAAGTATTGTCGTCGCTTCAAAACAATTCAACTGAGCCACTAGCAGCGGATGGATCAATTTAAGTATGTCTTTTCTGGACCTTGACCACAACTATAACCCTTATGTCTACGAGGACGCCTGGAAATCTCTTGGATGTCACCTAAATATCTTTATTTGTGTTCGGAAGACTCCGGGAGCTCCTAAAACATTTTGAACGTGATGTGGGTGAGTAAAATATAACACAAAATTTCCTTTAAGTTTAAACACAAATAGAAGCACACAAACACCCGACTAAACATAAAAACGGACTGAAATGACAAATGATGTTTTCCTACCAGCTGGTGCGTGAGGACGATCCTGATGAGAGGCTCGGCAGACAGGTTGAGTGACAGCGCTGGATATGGCTCCACCTTCAGAGAGATAAGGTGACTGGCCATTTGGATTTTATAATCTTTAAAATCCACTGCTTCACTAATGCTGCATGGACAAACAGTCAGTTATTGCTTACACCTCTATCAATGTGCATATCTTTAAGCTAAAATATGCTTAAAGATCAACATATACAGAATGTGGGCTAGACAGAGCAAAGACGGATATAAAAATATACAGTAATAAGCACAAAACTAATTCTGTGTCACATCTTCAGGTTCATTGATATGTTTAGAGGTCAACAGGAATATACCCTGACCACACATTGCTTTGTTAGCCAGAGCTGTTATGTAAAAGGAGGCCATTGAGTCCCGGAGCTGAGCTAAAATGAGTTCAGTACTGATCACATCTGTGTTAAGATGGGAGGCGAGTGTTATCAGTCGACTTAATGGCTGGGAGTATCAGACACTGAGAACAAAGTGACCAGATGAGAAAGAAAGACAGATTGCTAAAGACATGCTCACAGGAACAACATGTCCAAAAGGAAACACACACACATGCACACAGACACACGCATGCACACACGCACACACACACACACACATAATGCTATTACTATCCTTATGAGGAATTCTCATTCACTTTATTAGGTCTATAATATACAGTAGAATATATACAGAGATGCTGCAGAGCATAAGATGATGTTTCTATACAGGAAGTTGTGTAGTCCACCATTAACTAACACACACACGTCACCTTGTTTGAAGTGGGCTGATCTTATTGTAGTAGTTGTGCATCTTGTGGTAGAAAAGGCCCACGATTGTGGTCTGAGCTGCAGGGTAAAACAAACACAAGCATTAAAAAGCTATTAACTTTTGACTGCCGCGATCGCAATCTACATGCAATTCCTTCGCGCGCGTGTGCGCATCTGTGTTCAAGAATGTGTTGTGCTGCTGTTGAAATGCGGAGGGTGGACAGACTCATTATCACAGGCCCTGCATGTGGTCCTCTCATTGCACATCTAATGGGAAAGATGTGTGTTCACACACACGCGCTGAGAGACCGCCACGCGCGAGGAGGAGGAAAATATTTTACGCTCTGCTCCTAAAAACTCATCTGCATTCAAAAAAATACACTTAAAGGCAACTTCAGTACTCATGTATTGTTTATTGTTATTCGTATTAGCTAATGCATAATGTTAACAAATGTTTATTCAAACTTAAAGAAACTTGGCCGCCGCTCCAACACGCTCCATCACTCCTTGCTTTTAATTGCTGTATAAAACCTCTGCTTGGTTCTTTTAATGAAGTGCACAACATGAGTCCGTGTGCGCAGGAGAGGCAGATCAGTGGCACATTAATGCCAGCATGCCGTTTATGTTCCATTTCTGATAACAGAGGTTTAATAGATTATTAAAACGATTTATAATAAAAACATCGGGGTTCAGGTTCAGCGTTGAGCCAAAAAAGCTAAGGGGAGTTGACCCCAAAATGGTATCAAACAAACAAAACGTTTAATGGCCTCATAATTGCTGCCGCCACGTGGGAAACACACATTGCAACACTCAACTTTTGATCATATTAAAAACGAGTTAGTAACCCTATTTTTCACGAAACTGTGCACCAAACCCCTCTAGATTACGCAATACTTTCTCCTCGAGGGATTTGTGTGAGTGACAGGTTTAATCTGAGAGCAGCGGGAAGGCATCAGAGATTATTTCATTGTCATTTTATTGTCTTTAAGCCACAAACAACACATGAAAGACGATAAATGCATGCCCTATTGTCCTTGTGCGAAAACAACATCATTTGACCTCAGTCTCAAGCACTCCGAGGTATTTCGTATGTGTGCTTTACACACTTGGCAGAACCTTTAATTATAAACAATGGTTTACATCATATATGTTATCTACTCACATTGCATTGAGAGAGCCACTCCTGGAACTGAGATGTAACTCTTCCCTTGTGTGGGGAACCGGTAGTTGGGCATATTGTAGTTCTGAGGGATTTTCATCAGGGAATAATCTACAGAAGTCAAAAGGAAGTGAATGTGGGTTTGTTACATAATTAGCGCTGTCACAATTGGGTAAAATCTTTATCATCTACTGTTCGCCGACAAATGATCCTGCTCTCTTTATATCTGTGATCTTGTGTTTATTTATGCCATGAAGACTTTAACAGTGTAGGCCAATATTTGCTCATGACCCTAAGACGCAGTCTTATCAGAGCACAGGGGAAGATGGGATATGGAGAACGAAAGGAAGAGATAAACAGAAGAAAGAGAAAGGTTGATAGGGCCTGATTCAGGAAGAGAGAGAGAGAGACGCATTGCTTCATGTCTAACTCATTTACTTTCATGTTGGTTGATACAAAATGCATGATAGACATGTACATTGGGTGATTCTTAATTTGGGGACATTATGATAAGTTTAAACAAAAGCAAAAACAAAATAATCGAGGTGAAACGATTATTACACCGCATTGTAATTTGCAAGGATCTACAGAAGTGCATCCTTTTTTTACATTTTCAGTTGGTTGCAAGTCCCGTGCCTTTGAAAGAGTGTGACATGGTTTCCAAACGACGTTTCTGCATTCGCTGGTCCCATCAGCTTAGTAAACAAATTCACATGTACTGCTCTCAGAGAAGCTTATACAGCAACATTATTGACAACATTGCTAACAGACAACTGTGCTTATCATAATGGAATTATGCTTAGGGCACCAAAATGGCTAGCAGCGGCAATGTGTGTATAAGATCAATTTCCACCTCCAATGCATACTTCACATGCTTCATGCCAGCCATGTATTGTAGAGGAAGAGATGTCGTGAATTCCTAAGAGCAGATATTGTGAAAATGTGGGAGTGTACAGTATGTACAGACCTGCTACAGAGCTCATGCCGCCGATAGACAGAGGGGCCACAGAGTCTGCGCTGGACTGAAGTCTGGACGCCATGTGCTCCATCACTTTATCCACCGTCTCCACCAGCCCGCTCACCACTGGACTCCACTGCTCCAACCCCAAACAAGACACAGATAGTATAAATACAAATCAGAAGGTCGTGGCAAATAATAAAAATCAGATGGTATCAGAAGGAGAGTTCAATATAATATGTGTACATAACATACTTCATAGTTTTCTTTCCAATCTGAGGAGGTTATGACCTCATCCACGCTCCTGAGTAAAGACTGAAACACACATAGCAAAATAAAAGATTGTTATGAAATGTATGTGGGTATATGTTTGTTTAAATGAGCACGTGTTCAAATTACCTGTGTGAGATTGTTGGCTGTATCTTGGTGTATTGTCTTGTTTGGTAGATTAAAAGACAGAGACTGTAGAAAATCTGATGCATCTAGTCGCATGGGTTCATGAACTTTATCTACCAGGTTTGTGGAGACAGGATGAGACCTTTCAGTGGTTCTCTGTTAACACACATACACACAAATCCAGAAATATAGTATTAACAGCAATCCACAAAGACGACCGAAATCACACGTAATGGCTCTGTGTGGTTCAAAAGTGAAATTCAAAAGATGTTCTAGAAGTTTCCTGTAATTTACTTGTCTTATCATTGAATTATATTTCATCTTTAGACGGTTTCATCCGGAGTTAACTTCCGGACTGTATATTTCATATTTCATTTATATGAATAATAATGCACATTCGTATTTTATTGAATATCAACTGCATTAAATGTAATAGTTGTTGATTCTTTGCGGAGGTCTTAATCAAGTGTTCCGATATTTAAAACTTTATACTCTTTCAGTACTTGCATGTCAACAATAGTCTAGTTTGTGTTTATTTTTTATGGGAGAAACATAAAACAAAAATTAGCTCAGTTGAGTCTCGTAAGCTACAAACAACAACCACCGAGATACAAAACTTTCCTTAAACCCCTACAGCACCTGACCTCTTTACTCAATAACAAGCAGCGGCGTCGCTTGCGTGAGCATTCAATCTGCAATTTCTTTCCATTTCCTCAGAATCGAGAGGCAACAAAAGTTCCAAAAGATGTCAATTTGTTTGTGTTTACAACTTCGGCCTCCACCTCATTTCCTGCTGGGTTCTGGTCGGTCCGCCAAGGGCGTGTGCACACATGGACGGTCCCAGGGCACCGTCTGTGTAGACTTCATAACACCTAATCAACAAGAGTGTGTGAGTCTATATACCGCGAAGTGTGTGTTTGTGTACCTTCTTTTTACTTCATTCTCGCTCATGAAACAAATCAGAGCAGACAGTTTAAAGGCCCGCGAGAGGAGGTGTGCGCGACACCGCTGAGAGTCTTTAGAGGATACGTCAATGTCTTGAAAACCCGACGTAATTTACTACCATCGAAATGAAGTCAACGCTCTGAGTGCACTGCTCTCATCCCCCTTTTCTCAGAACCTGCGTTTCCACTGAGTCCAGGGCTGAACGATGATGTAACTCAACGTTACTACATAACCTGCCAAATAAACATGCAGCATCGCAGGCTTGGTTACGAGTGTTATGAGTTGAGAACATATTTGAACCTCCAAATTCATTTAATTTAGCTTCATAATTCCATCACAAGCTGGTGTTGTTGAAGCATTTAGAAGTAAATTAAATATATAACCAATAAACTTCACAGTCACTACTTCACACATATGCTGTTTAGAATTTTTGTGTTGCACTGCGACAACAGCAAACTGAAACAGCATTCGTTGTTTCAAGATGGCCTTGGAAATAATGAGAGTTGATTTAGTTTTGTGTAATGTAGTCATTTACTTCGAGAGATTTAGAAGAGGTCCCAACAATGTCACGGATTGTACTTTGATTTACCCAGATGTCAAAGTTGGCAATCGAATGTAGCACAATTAATGTCAAACATTTGTCACTAACCACTCCTAAAACCAAATTACCATGCCAACTAAAACATCTACTATAACTCTACGCTTTTGTGTCAAAAATGTTTCATTTCTGTTGTTCAAAGTACATATATAAAAAAAGAATTTGCCATGTCATCTCCTGAGTCATGAAGAGATCACAAGAAATATATGTTAAAGCTGCAATTAAGTTTTACCAATCTTAATGGGTTTCGTAACTATTTTATGAAGTGGCTAATTCGTATAAATGTGTAAATATTTCTTGTGATTGAATCGTACAAAAATTTTAAATTACAAGAAAAGAAGCAGAAATGAAGCTCCACCCCTAACCCCCCCCCTAAATCTAACGTCACTGGCGCAAAAGCAAATTGTACTAAAATATCAGAATGAGACCATACGAATTCATATGAATTTAGCCAAACGTATGGAAAATTTCATGAATTTAGCCACATCGTGAAATAACTACATTTTTGACGTGAGATTTTGTTGGTTTTACGGCTTAAAATAAACAATAACATGTACAAGTGCAACCACTTAAAAAACGTATCTTGCATTTACATTTAGTCATTTTGCCGACGCTTTTATCCAAAGTGATTTACAAAGAGTTCGGGGAGCAATAAGCGATATGTCATACAAAGAGCAACAGTACATTATGGGCTAACACAAAGTTGCTAGTTTCAACAAAAGCTAGACCACTACCTGTTAAGAGAAGAGGGTTAGTGTACGTTTTTTTTTCTTTATTTGTCTGTCAAGTCTCTTACAACAATTCACAACAGTGAGCTTATAATAATCTTGTATAAATTGAGCTGTCGCGTTGGATTTCGCAGGAAATGTCAATCTTGTCAGTCAGACAGATGTAAACTAACTTGTAATTTTACATTTCCATCAGAGATGGCGATATAGAGGCAGAAGTTAGAGATTGTGAGAAATTCCATATTGCATTTGTGGTCATTTCAATAAACGCAAATAATCAGATTCTAGAAACAAATAAGACAATAACAAATCCATCAACTTTCTTTGTTTTTTAGGGGCAAAGAGAGAGAAACAGGTCAGTTTATATTCTCTTCTGTGATGCATCTGCATACATTGGTCAAACAAAATATCTCTGAAATTCCCACCTTTTCGGTTCATGTTTATTGGTCATGAGTCATGACCTACTAAGCATTATTGCCAATGGGTAATCTCTTAATTCAGGGGTCTCCAACCTTTTTGTAAGCGAGGGCACGACTAAAGAGATAAAATCATCCAGAGGTCTGTCGGATATAATAAGAAAATAATTTCAAACTTTAAATTGTGTGATGCATAATGTGATGCATTCTTTTTTGTTATACATGACTTTTAAAGTAAATTTCATCTTAGTTATACCACCATAACCATTCACAGAATAGTGTATCAGAAGGGTTAGATACAAAAATGTAAAATAACACTGCATGAACGTGACTCTAATTTAAATAAACATTAATCCTAACTTCACTTTAAAGGTTGAGTAGGCCATCCTCTCCAGAAATTGTTTTTGTCATGCTGGTTGGAAGTCTCTTAAAATACTGATAGCAACCAATAAGTAAAGTGATACATTGGTTTTTTTATAATTATACATCGTCTCTGAAAGGTGTAGGACCAAAAAACGTTTGCCAATCATTGCCCTCGATGCAATTATTATACTGATTTTAATCCGTGTTGCTTTTCCACACTGGGAGCAACTACGGAAGATAAGGGTTTCAAGGATGATGCTATGGTAACTTCTGTACAGGAACATGTTATGATTAGATTTCGATGGGTTTTGATTAAGTTGCTAATGTAGTTTGTGGACCGTTATGTATTACATCGATACCCAGCGTCTAACAGGAACTATGCAGCCTCAGAAGAACGAACTTGGATGGAGGTGCCGCAGTGACTTCCGGGACTTCAAGCGGATTCCGTATTCGTGCTAGGCTGCATACGATGCATCCTTGATATCAAAAACACATCCGGTTACTTTCATGCGTTCTCTGTTCTTAAATATTTGAAACAGACTTTTATTATTGATGACGTAGAGCGAGAACATGAGGACACAAGACCGCTGAAGGACGCATATTACGAAACGGCCAACGAAAGTACCTTCCTTATAATCAGGTGCCCAATATCAGTAAGAAAAAATTTGGTTTCTGCAATTTAATAACTGAAGGTTGTCTTATTTCATAAATAGGCTATATTTTATATTATAAATGATTTGTTGTAAAGAGAGCAGAGATGGAGCACAAGTTGGTTAGTCCATTTATACCGTCAATTAAGAAAAGACACATACATTGCTGGATGTGCATTGAGGTGTGTATTCTGTAAATGTTTTTCTTTCGTATTTAATTGTTCTTCTTGTCGGATAAAAAGGTTTCAGACTTAATTCAGCGCATACTTTTTTGTAGCCCTGAGCATCATTCATGTGCAGCTCTTATTGTTGAGTCCTGTGCATGGCGGGCACCTCAAAAAGTACATGCGGGCAACCAGGTGCACCACGTAGGAGATTTCGGTCAATTCAGACTAATGCATCATGCAGTTGTTTTCAGTCTGTCTTCAATGAAGTTTGGTAGACACGGTTTTAGAAAGTTACAGTATGAGTGACATCAGATCTGAAAAATTTACCATAGAATCTGTTCCAGTACTGACTTTGATGGAGGCATCGGTCGGGAATGTGGACATCACTTTCTCTCCTGTAGTGACAAAAACAAAGGAAATACAGTAAAACTAAAATGTTTGTAGAAATGGGCATGTTCATTTTAAAATGTATAGTAAAATCAGGTTTACTATTAGGTATAATGGTGATACAGATGATAAGAAGGATTACTGTATATTTCCCAAATAAAATCTAAACAACAATGAAAACTAAATATAAATAAAGAATATTATAAGCATGGGATTATGTAAAGTCAACCGGTCATTGTTGAAAAATACGCTATTCCTTGTTTTATTCTGAAAAGGTTAATTTTGCAGTGATGACCGGATGACTGCACATTATTCTGTTTTTCACAGTAACTCAGCAAATAAAAAATGCACATGAAATATTTATTTCAGTTGAAATTGTTTTATAATGTAAGAAAGATATAAAACCAGCGTATTTACATGCACATGTAGGAAATCAGTTACCAGGGTGACAGTCAATACAGTTTATGCGTTATGTCAGCACACAAAAATCTGACCGGAGACTGACCAATCAAAATCAAGTATTCCAAAGAGCTTTGTAATAATACATAAAAAACAATGCCAAACTCACTCCATCTAAAGCATCACTCATGAGAAAATGTTCTTTCTCTCATACACAACAAATACTTCACCTGGAAACATATGCGATACCTATCCCTGTATACAGATATCAATTGCAGTAAGGCTGGTTTATAGAGCCCCTGGCAAAGAAGCTCTCTAATGACTCTGTACTATGTCCCTCATTAGAGTTTATTGCATCTGGACGTGTGCAAAACAACAGTAGATTTTCACTTCTACCACAACACCTCGTTGTGTTTTTGATCAATAACAAATGCTCTTTTCTTAAATTGTGGCAAACAATCAATCAGCACAGTTAGGGGGTATATTCTACACTTGCCAATGTGGTAGCCAATAGCCCGCCTGCGTTGCCAAAAGTAGCCCTAAATCATTCCAATGACATCCATTTAACTTTAAGCATGGAATACATTTTATACGATTAAAAGTGATAGTTCACGGAAAAACGATAATTCTGTCTTCATGTAACAACCCTGTTGTCATTTCAAAGCTGTATGGCTTTCTTTCTTGCACAGGACACAGAAAAAAGAAATTTTTAAGAATGGACACAATGGTGGCACCCATTAACTTCTATAGTATGGACACAGAACCAATCCAAGTCAATGGGTATTGCTATTGTTCGGTTACCAACAGTCTTCAAAATATCTTATTTTGTGTTCTGCAGAAAAAAGTCATACAGGTTTGAAATGAGTAGATGATGATAGAATAATTTTTTGGGTGAGCTATGCTTTTAAATTCTGGATTTATAATCACAAAAGTGTGTCCATTGTAACTTTCATTTCAAACCACAACCAACAAAATATGTAGTCTGGTCTCCGTTACAGAAGACTATCAAGACCAACACAACCAGCACATGTATTCTCTCATCCTCTGGAGACTTATGTTAACCATTAGCAGCCTCATTGGAGCTTAAATTTGTATCTGTCTTATTGCCATCGCACTGAAGACATCTTGTTTGCTCTTGAAGGTACAGTTCATCTCAAAATGAAAGTGCCTCCATTATTTAGTCACTCTCATTCAGTTACAAACTGTTATGATTTAATTTTTTCCCCTTAAAAAAGCAATTTTGAAACCTTTCACAGCTCTTTCCATAGAAGGATAGTTGATAATGCATGTCAAACACCGTAAATGGAGAATGTACAACTATCAAAGCATGCTAAATTCTGAGTCGAGCTCTGAGTCTGCTACCATGTAAAAAATCGCATCACTATTGATGCAAAAACACCATCAGTTTTTCTTTTGTGTGTGGTAAGTGATTTTGCCAGCGAAATGCAAGTTTCAGCATTATCATTGGAGAAAGAGTTAAATATATAATAATTGGCTAAAATGTAGCACACAACAGCCGAACGGACTAGATTTTTGTTACTTTTGAACAGTTTTGAAGCTTTGAGAAACATGCTGACAATCAATTATACTGTAGCAAGAAATATTAACTACCAACAAAAAAGCTGAAGAGATCCTTCAAATATTTCGACATTTTACCAAAGTAACCAAATGATGACAGATTTTTCATTAAAACAAAACAAGCCCCCTTATATAAACGCCAGCCCATTGGCACATACATGTAAAGAAAAGATACGTCCAGTGGTCAACAAAACTGTCCCTAAGGACACACACACTCAAGTATGAACTCTCATATTATGATGTGGTATTTCACTGTGCTCCAATTGAGAACTGGTGGAATGTGGAGCAGCGTCTCCTTAGGAAATTGTCTCTTCCTATGTGTAATAACCCTCAGGGACAGCAATAACTCCAGCGATAATAGTAGAATAGCAAATCGTCAGCATCACAGATGTTTCATATCCGTAAAGTCTAGCAGCATGTTACGAAAACCAATGTTCAGCCATCGATGGCATTTCAGCACATCCTAACCAAAAACTAATGTGCGTCATCAAACATCTTCAGTGGCCCTAAAAATTGTCTCGACACACGTAAGCCACACCTGAAAATGAATGTCATATAAGAAAATACCAAAACAATTTATGAAAGAAAAATGGCCTACATTACACCAAAAGACATATGATAGGTTGTTAAAATATAAACAATAGCTTATTAAGTGATCAAGGGTTAACACAAAGGATATTTGGACATGGTTGTCAAATGTAATTGAAAATATTAAATGTAATGAAGTGCACATGTGGTGGTTCTGTTATAGACTTCTGTGTGAACAGACACAATAAATCCACTAAAATGACATTGACAACAACTGGTTAAAATCATTGCAAAAATGCCAAAGAAGACATTTTAGTTATGAGAAATGCCAAGCAATATTTGTTTGCAGATGGCACTTGTTTTATACAGTTTTAAAGGGATAGTTCACCCAAAAATACAAATTCTGTCACGATTTACTCACCAACTGTTCCAAATCTGTATGAATGTCTTTGTTCTAATGAACACAGATGAACACTTCTTGGAAAAATTACAAGGAATAATTACAATGGTAGTCAAAAGTGCCCCAGAACTGTTTGCTGTCTTACAGTCTTCAAAATATCTTCTTTTGTGTTCAACAAAAAATACATTTATAAAGTAACTTTTCCTACTATGGTAGTCAATTGTGGCCAAGAACTGTATGGTTACAAGCATTGTTTGTACGGATTTGGACTTGAGGGTGAGTAAATGATGAACTGTTTATTTAAGTGTGGCTGAAATGGTACCTTGGATCACAAAACCAGTCTTAAGTAGCGCGGGAACATTTTTAGTAAAAGCCAAAAATACATTGTGTGGGTCAAAATGATAGATTTTTCTTTTATGACAAAAATCATTAGGATATTAAGTAAAGATCATGTTCCATGAAGATATTTTGTACATTTTCAACCCAAAATATATAAAAACTTCATTTTTGTGAGTGGATGGCCTGCTACAGTGCCTCGGATTAACAACTTCAAAGGCGTTTTTCTCTATATTAAGATTTAGAGTTTTACACTCTTGTATCTCCACCAGATATTGTCCCATCTTAACAACCCATATATCAATAAAAAGCTTAACTATTCAGCTTTCAGTTGATGTAAAAATCTCAATTTCGAAAAATTTACCCATAAGACTGGTTTTGTTGTCCAGGGTCACAAATGTCTTTTTGGGTCCACCTATTTCAACTTGATAAATAAAAGACAGATGTACCATTTACAACAAATATTCCAGATAAGCTGAGATCTGGAAATCCTAAGAAACCAAACCCCTATTAAAGCTTATTTCAGAAACCCTGTCAATGACTGTGACCAGCTGAAATGACCAGCTGAAAGCACATAACAATGACAATGACCAGCTGAAAGCACCTGGTTACACCAAGCGAACATTGTTGACATGACATCATTTGTGTGAAGTGGAGTCGCAGGATAACTTACCAATGGTGGCTTTGTAGTAAAGCCGGATATCCTGAGAAGACAGCGCCCTCTCCCAAATCACAAACTCATCAAAAGCACCTGTTGCGTAGTGCCCGTAACTTCCAGTATTTCCCGTGCCAATGACCAGGTCGGCGTAGGGGTCGCCGTAATTATAAGAAACATTTCCTGTGGGGTCTCCTTTGCTGAAGGTCCCATTAATGTATACCATCAAGCCGTCCGTTTTGGTCCAGGTGAAGAGCACGTGTGTCCAGTAGGGCCCTGAATAAAAGATCCAAATGAAATTTCAAACAAACTTAACTTTGATTTCCATGTTTTGACTGTTTGGAATATTACTTCCAGGTTTACCCATGGGTGCGTTAGACATGCGTTTAAAATGAAAAGAAATGGAGATGTGTAAACAGCATGTGGAATGGATTTATTCAGGTTACAATGAAGCCAAGAGATTTCCTGCAGCTCAACTGATAGCAATATCCAGGTCATGGGTTTGACTCTCAAGAAAACACAAACCGGTAAAAAGATGATGATGGACAATGCAGAAATGTTTTATTTGTTTTGTTAGACTTCATAGCTGATGTTATACCTAATGTCTTTTGAGTAATTTAATTACTAAAGTATACTCAACAACAACCTCCATCCGTGGAGAGCAGATATTCTGATGGTTACAAAAATAAGGGTGCTTTAGACATAAATATACTCCGGGAATGATGTCATTCCCCAAAACGGTTGAGAAAAACTATAGTTTAGATGAAAGAGAGATGATTGATTTCTTGGAAAGTTGAATGATTTGCCTTAAACTACTTTTCAATCACATTTTTTATTTCTTGTCAAAGTCAGAAACAAACTTAAACCACTCATCACAAGTTCAATGGCAAAGTTTACACTGAAGTATTTTGACCTAAAGCACTTTCAGACATCTGGATGTAATCAATATAATTATGCAGATAATTACATATTCAAAATATTTATGGTCAGATCACAAATGTAATTCCAAACCCGAACGTATTTCAAAACGAGTCCATGTGTGTGTAAATTGGAGAGCATGGGAAATCTTTTTTGGCTTTAGAGATAAGGCAAAACATGTCCCCAGAAGCCATTTACAATCCTACACTTTCCACATCCTGAACTAGCAGCAACACACAAAAACACGCACATGAATACACACACTCCAAACAAATACCTGGGAGTTTGATATGTGCTTTCCATGTCCTGGAGTCTCCTCTTGTGTAAAACTCCACGTACCCTCCATGAGGATTGGAATAGACGGAGAAACCGCTTGACACAACTTTACCACCGGATGCGATTGCAAAGCGAGACTCTACCTCATGGTGTTTCCAGAAGAAGGAGAAAGTGATTCCTGTTCAGGACAAACAGTCACGTTTTGTGTTTTACCTAAATTAACCATATAACTGTAAAACAACAATTTGAAGGTCTATATGAGTATATCACAAACAACAATTAAATATATTATTATATCAAATTATTATTATATAAAATATAATATATATAACAAATATATAATAGTTTGAATGATTAGCATTGCTATTCCTGTGTGAGCATGTCTGAATGTGATATAAAAAGAAAAATACTGAAGGTAAAAAACTAAAATCTAGTCCATAGCAGAGTAACAGACAGTGACGTACCAATAATAATATTTAATATCCCTGTGAAACCCAAACTGATGTTCTGTGGCTTTTGGTACAAGAATCTTAGCTGTTATTGATCTTAAATGGTTCTATATTAGCTAGCGTGCTTCAAAACAAAGACAAAACTCAGATTTCATAATTATATGCATCCCAGAAGCATTTCTAGAATTTTGGTGACATCATTCTGGTACCAGGGATAGCGGGCAAAAGAATTCATGATAATACTTTTTACTGCGATATCTACGGAATTATTTAATAAAACATTATGCTATCTGTCCAATTCATTTTTTGACAAATTTCATTCTTTTCAAATACAATTTTTACATCTAGTCTTTTCTCTTTTTTAGGCCAATGAATTGCATTACAGTATAAGAAAGCAAAGAAAGGCTGTGTCATTGTGACTGTTAAACCGCTGAAAACTATCAAACTTCAATGTTATAGTGTCAACCACATACTTGCGGGCTGTGACACAATTCAATAAAATCCGCAATGTCTTACTGTTTCGGTTAAAATGACCTCAACACATTGAATAACGCAGGGCGTTTTAAAGTACTTCCATTGGCATTACAGTCTGACTTCCATAACCCTCTGACTATTACCAAACACCATGTCCTTATTCCAATATCGACTGATATATAACTTTAAACAAAAAGGTTTGTTATTAGATCCAAGCCAATTTATTACAAACAATATAACTTGCTTTGGTCAAGCCCTGAATATGGATAAAATGTATTCTGTGTTATTGTGATGAAATGAATGTTGACTGATACAATACTAGATGAATAACAGATGATATCAGCTTTCATGCACAAAAAGATTTATGTAAGCTGATCTACAGTATGTTCATGCAACAAATATAGTATCTTGTATTGCCAAAAAAAACATTTGAACCATTAGTGTCCTTTTGACCTAAATTAATTGAATAGGATGTCAATGAATCGCTTTTTGGTTGGTTGTAGTTTTACATGACTATTATTACCTTCTCTTATATATATTATTATAGTTTATTATGGTGACTTATTTTTATTATAGTGAATATTAGGATATTATTTTCAATAATATTCATGTAATTGTGATCGGAAAGAATTTACCTTCAGGTCCACACAGTGTAGGATCACTAATACACGAATCCTTATAGTTGCCAAAGTGAAGAAAGGTGGCCCCATTATCACCGTTCAGATAGATGCCTTTGTTCACCATTCCTTCTACGATATCTACACGATGACATGAGATAGTGACCCACAACATTATAACACTTGAAATCAATCTCTGAAATGACTTTAAGTAAAGATTACAATGCATAATCCCCTCATGCGCATTACTAGATTATGTCAACCTTGAAATGATCACTTTCTTCTAAAACAAAACCTGGAACGATTAGGTACGGGTGAATAACCAGTAATGGCCGAAATGAACGACGGTTATTTATTTTGCATTTCTACAATGCCGTTTGTTCACGTAACACTAACCAGATACTTTGTAGGGGAAATCCCCACCTTTCACCCAGACCCATATGTTAAAAACATGTGTGCGCTTCACAGCCTTCACCTAAGTCAATAAACTGACAAACTGAGGAAGCGAAACGCTCCCATCTGTATAAATCAACTTCTGATGAGTCAAGACGGTATGAGTTTTGTCAATGGCAAGTAGTTCCTCTGCAATGACTGTATTGTAAATGCTCCTGTATTAGATTTAAAAGCTCAGGATCTGTGAATACGAGTGGGAGCCGTAGCACCATCCCACCTCATGAATGGATGTATTGAGAAATGAAATGATGGTGGAAAAGCGTGTTCAACGGCAGAAAGACAGAAGTGTAAAGCAAGTGAAAATGAGTTTAGAGAGGCTTAGGAAATGTATTGTGGAGTAGGAGATATACAGAAGTAAGGTCTGAACATCCATCTATGCAGTGAGATTTGAGGTATCGGCATGATTTTATGAAGAACTGTACAGTATTTGTTAAAACCTGAAGAAGATATTTTAAAGAATTGGTAACCAAACAACATTTCTCAAAATATCTCCTTTTGTGTTTTTCCAAAGACTCAAATACAACAAGAATTCCAAAATATTGCATGATTCTCAAGCACAGATGTCCAATAAAAATCAGTTGTTTACAAAGAAAGAGTCCAGAACTTAATGTAACCAAACAATACATGCTTCAGTTAGCATAATGTAAACTGTAATATAAGGTTTTGTTTATTTCTTCTCCTAATGACGTCCTTTTGATATACAAAAGCGACAAGCTACAGGACCCCACATACAAACCAGACTGATCTATCATCATTCTACGATGCCCTAGCTTTATTACATCACGTTGGGTCCTAACAAACGTTCAGTAATAGAATGCAGTGAATATGCAGGAGAGCCTCACCTACTGTGGCGGAAATGTTAGTGTAGGTGGAGTCATTGGTATACACAGAAGAGGAATTATGGGTAGTCAGGACAGTGTGGTTGTGGATTCTGAGAGCTGTGATGGAGAGAATGTGGAAACAACAAAGAAAGCGAGAGGGAAAGAACACAAAACAGGTGATTGGGATACAGGACATATACAGTGTGAGCACAGAGACATGAGACAGGGACAAGCACGATGGACAAAATGACTAAACAGTTGTGACGAATAGATGATTTTATGCACAAACACACTCGCACAAGCGTAATAAATCATCTCTCCTCTCAACACACGGGGAAAAGCTGAGCCGACCACAAATGTGTAATGTCTAAGAGGCCCCGAGAATTTCTCTCAGCTCTCCATTTGTTATGAATTAGCCAGAACAATGCCATACTGTACTCATAGTGGGAATACACTCCAATAGAAGATCCAGCAATGAATTGATGTGTGGATGATTCTCTAACATGCGCTTTTTATTCACTTACAGTATTTTGAACTGAGCATTGCACAGCTTTTTGAATAGCGTTGCATCTTGGACTAGCGTACACACACACACACACACATTCAGACAAAAGTGGACCGGTAAATCACTGGAAGAGATTGTGATTTACTTTTAACACCCTTAAATGTCATTGTAATTTATCCCCATTGATGATTGAGGTAATCTTCTGAGTAATTCCACAACATTTATACTCAAATGACAAAATGGGTCCATTTCAAGAACCGAGGACAGCTGCAAGGCAACACAGATCTGTGCAGCTAAGAAAGACGTGAGCTTGAAAGAATGTTAGACAGCTGTGGAAGAAAGAAAGAAAGAAAGACAGACAGAAAGACGAAAAAAAGAAAGAAAGAAAGAAAGAAAGAAATACAGACAGACAGACAGACAGAAAGAAAGTCATACAGAAAGAAAGAAAGAAAGAAATACAGAAAGAAAGAAAGAAAGAAATACAGAAAGAAAGAAAGAAAGAAATACAGACACACAGAAAGAAAGAAATACAGACACACAGAAAGAAAGAAAGAAAGAAAGAAAGAAAGAAAGAAAGAAAGAATGAAAGAAAGAAAGAAAGAAAGAAAGAAAGAATGAAAGAGCAAGTGTGACACAACAGCATGTTCACATACTTATGTTAGTCCCATTAACATGACCTGTTCTGTTCCCAATTTGGTCCAATAGACCGTAGATGCCCTCCACTGAATCCAGAGGCCAGTAGTGTGAAGCGGTCGCCAACACCTCAAGGCCTGGTTCACAACACACAAAAATCACAATGTACACACACATATATAAATCGTTATGGTATGAGTTTGCAATCCAATGAAACTAAAATACACAGTTTCCATTCAGACTCTTCACTGGTGTAATATGGATAGACTATCAAACTAAAAAGATTACATTTTTCATTTTGTTATTGTTATTATTATTATCACTTTGTTTTAACTTTTCCTATCCATTTAGATAAAAAATATATGGCATAATCTATCCATAAGCTATTATAAGCTTAATACACCACATTATTGTCCATCAGCCATTTGGATCAAAGTTACATGCCATTCATGAACATTTGATAATAGAATCTTACAGGGAAGGTTTGTTTGTTTTCATCATTCAGTCTAATCTTTTATTTTCATGCATAATAAATTGATCATTTAAAACAGATTTTGTATAAATGAAGGAAAGAGGGTGTTGGTCTACATTTGTTGACAGTGAACAAAACTTAAGGAGAACGATCGTTACACTAAATTTCCGTCTTTCGTCTTCAGTGGTTTAGAACAAAAACACGAGAAAAATATAAAAACTAAACAAATGGAAAGTCCATTTCCGTCCATATATTTCCCGAAGTGTGATTATTGTGTTTAGGCTGCTATATTTAGGCTAAATGAACACCGAAATAGGCTACATTTAGGATTTACAGTACATAACTGGGACAACATTCTCAATCCGATTCATGATGAAAGAATATACAAAAATAATATATCGTAAATAAATACAACGAATTAAAACACGCGTTATGCACAATGTATATAGTTCACATTGTTTATGTATGTTGGCAAAACAGAACGAATAATAGTTTGAATTGTAACAATGTATTGTTCTACAAATTCCAAAAAAGTTAAAAAAAAGAATAAAATATTGTACCTGGATGTTTGGACGGTGAAACCGTATCACTACCAACCTGTAAGAAATAAAGCATCCAACCTCTCAAGTGGCTTTATGACAAACATACGAAAACTTGTTTTGCTTTTAAAATAATGAGTCTTACCTGGAAAACGCTCAGGAGAGTCATGACAAGTAGGACTTTACAGCAAACCAAGTCCATTGTTTTAAGAGGAGTTTCAAGCATCAAAGGCAGGTTACAAAATAACCGAATCTATTTTGCGCTGTAAATGTTAAATGCGCAAATCATGGCACTCATAACGAAGTCACGAATTCATATGTCATTTGTTAAGTACGTAGCTCATCAGAATGTGATGCTGAAAAGTGATCAGTGTGGTATAAAGATCAGTAATGTTATTGTAAACTAAATCATTAGGAGTTTGTAATCCATCGTGTTGGAAGAGTCCGTCAGTCTGATTCACAGCGCTCGAGCTCTACTGAAGATGAACAGCACGCGCTGCTCTCGCACCCTCAGCAGTGGGCTGAGCTCATTGGGCGGTGAATGCAGAACACAAACTTCTCCTCCCGGAGGAGGCGCTTGAGATTCTTCACATCTTATCAATTAAAACGTACACATATTTATAACAAGAATGGGTACCTGGCAGAAAATTGAAAATCTGACTGGCCACCGTCTCTTGTGTGGTTTAAGCGCCACATCAAGTAATCACAAACGTCTGTGATTGGTCTATATTGACAGGGGAAGAGAAAAGCAACAACGCAGCCCATGATGTCCCATTTCATTTACAAACTTTAAAACTTCTTTCATTTTACATTGAACTTAGACACGCAATGGACAATTACATAGATTATTTGTGGCACATCCAGTCGTGTTTTGAGTACTTTTACACTCAAGGTTTCTTAATGTATTAAAAACACGCAAGTAGGGCTGCGTGACTAAGAACAAATAAACAATAGCAATTCTCCAAAAGTTTCTTGCATAAATATTTTATTGTAGCTTTAATCAGGCTACTTTAATTGAATGCAACGAAATTAGAAGCGCCGTGTCTGTGTTTGAATACAAAAAATGATAAACCATTCAAATAAACTAGAAATTTATAAATGATTTCATTTTAATATTGAACAAAACATTGAAAAGTAAACAAAATAAAAGTCAAGATAAATCTGAATTAAGGGCGCCTTCTAGTGGCAGTACACGATTATATTTGATTGACCTGCACAAAAAAAATCACAGGTAGGCCTACTCACCCGTGCAACTGTACAACAACCTCTTATGCTTTCAAAGTTTGTGAAACAAACACGTAAACAATGTGTATAAAATATCAAATTTATTTTCATAGAAAACTGCACATGCACACTCACACAATATTTGATAACCATCAATATAGGCTTATAATTCTTTTCCATAAAGCTAGCACACAACTGCAGACTTGAAAACATTATGGTTCGAAGACACCATGAGGAAAGCTTGCACTGTCCGATTATCAAGTTTAATGTACAAAAAAGGCAGTCTGAAAAGCAAGTATAAACATTTAAAAAGAAATGTACAAATGGACAAACAGTACAAAAAGAGCAGAAGTCACTCAAACATGAAGAAGCGATACTCTGTAACGTATCTATGACTAAATGACAAAAATAAAATATACAGTTATTCGGATGAATTTAAATGCCTCTGATTTGGCTGTAAAATTGTACAAGATAAACAGAATGTTTCTCATACATTCCTGTTTTTGGCAGTCTCGGTCCAAACTCGCAAATCTAACATTTTACGGAGAAAACATACAGTACAGATTGGAGCAAAAGGATCACTATTACATGTTTTGGAGCTTGCAGAACTGTTGGTAATGTTTTGGGGAAGGTTTATCTTGGCCATACATTCACAATTTCACATTTATCATTCTCATCAAGTGCAGAATATGTGCGATCATGTTCTCTCAGAAACATGCTAATCCCTTTAAAACATGAAAATAGACATAACCGAGCTCATAAAAAATGAAGGATAAATTGTGCAAAGAACGTGTAAAGTGGAAGCAAGATGAGAGAGTTCCCCATTTCATACTTTTGACACATCTCGTTGGTGAGATTTGCAACAACACAACACCTGGTTCATGAGAAGCATTGATGTGACTGTACACAACACGGACAAATCTCACTTGAATGACTGGACACAACACAAACCATTGTGCATCGTATAAGGCAAATATAAGGAGGCTTGCTTCCACTAGGCATTTCATGACCTTTCAGGGCTGAAAATCCAGTCAGAGAGCATATCGGTTTTCTTCGTGGTGTCTGGTCACTGCAAAATCCACATTTCTCATTTGTGCTTAGAAGTAAAAATTTGTGCTAGGACTATCTTAAAACACGTGCGAAAATAAATATTCTACAATTCAATAAAATATATGTGATAATTTATAATAAAATAATGTAGGTCTCTTGGGTTGAAATAAATATTCTTTCGTTTTAAATAACATTTCTTTACCTTCCATCCATGAATCATTAAACTTTAAAGTTGACCAAGAACATCTCCTGGACATTTTGGTAACACAAAAAGGGTGTCTGTGCTTTTAATTTAAAATGGGCAGGGTTACGATTTCAATTGTGATAAAACTAATATCACCCCCCATTAAGTAGTGGTCATGAAAACCCTAGTTTCCACCACATCCCATTCTCTTTTCCATGCTGATAACAAAAACTCAAGACTGGAACAACATTTTCCTTTTTTCTCCAATAATTCGAACATCCTTAGCTCATCCGAGGCAACGTTTATTTGACTATTTAACAGCACCAAGCCTTTTCAACAGATTCTTTCCTTTGGAGAGCAGTCCTGTTTTCTCGGCTAGGGGGTGCCGGACGGGACTTCCGGGCCCCGGGATGTGCGGGCGCACTGTGGGAGTGGCACTTCTTCCGGGAGGGCCCGTTTTTTCCACGGGTACCTAATGGGAGACCCGCAAGGGACAGTTCAGGGCGAGATGTTTAAAAAGAAAAGAAGCTGTTTCTTTGCTTTTTAAAGCATCTAAAGTCATGTACATCAGACACCCCATCTCCTCTCATAGTCCTTTCTGTCTCAGCAGGGCCACCGTAGAGTCAATTTGAAATGAAGAGTACATTTTGTGTTATACAGAATTTGGGGAAGCTCTTAAAACACTAATCTATGAGTTAGAGGTCATTGTTATGGACAGGGAATTTATAGAAATGTTGCATCTCATAAAGTTAAGTTAGTAACTTCTTGATCTATTCAATGAAATTTATCCGACTCTTGACACAATTTTGTAACAACTGTTTTTAAAACACTTCGAAATCATCAACAGCAAGAACACAACCTGTATGCTTTGCCCTTATTAATATCTGCTGTGTATTTGCACAATACACGTCGGCAAGTCCATTCTATTTAATCTCAGAATCTAAGAAATTAATCTATGATGTCAATGGTGTTAAAGAGAAAAGATTTAAATTACCAGTCCTCTGAAGTAATCTATCACTTTTCAGCACGGTAACTTCACCAAGGGTCTTGGAGCCAAATCAAACCTGCTTTAAAAAAGCTTCATTTATAAAAGAACGCATCATCTTCAAAAGAAATTCAATCAATCTGAGATAAACCAAGAATGATAAACCCAAATCTAGTTCTCTTATTGGTTAAAGTAATATATATACCCATCTGATAGTCTTGATCATTACTATAAGGATGAAACGTGCACTCGCCACACACATTTATAACCTGGTTTACCATGCCAACTTTCAATTTGAGTGAATCTGTTCTGAGATCAGTATGACAAGGTGCACAGCTACAGTATACAGTATAAGGAGAGGAGAGGGTTTGTCCCGGCACTTACACTAGGAGCCTACTAAACTGCACACAACAAAGAAGAGAAGGGGTGAGGGGTAGGGTCCTGTTCTGACCGTGCAACAATGGACTTGTAGCGTCTTACAGTAGGAGGCAGTGAAATACGAACATTGTAATGGACAACACCCAGAGAAACAACTGAAGATACCAGCTGTGCCCGTCTAATGCATAGGTTAGGGTGCATGATGTTGGGTGGACCAATCACAGCTTTATTTCTACTGATGCTGTGAACTAATGTTCCTGTGTGTACAGTATGTTGGTGATGGTATATGGCAATTTCCATTATTTTTGGTACAAATTAGGTCCTTTTATTTTTATTTTATTTTGCTTAACCTTCAGAAAGGTTATATGAGGAATTTTACTTTCCATTTTACTGTATGTCATTAGCAATTTTTGCAACCACAAAAGTACCAAGATTTGTTTAAATCTTTATAAACAAACCCTGATTTTGTGTGATAAAAAAGAACCATAATAAATATAAAACTAACTAACAAACCCCCCAAAATAACACCTATATATTATATATATATATGTGTAAATAAATATATATATATATCTTTAATAATTTATAATAATATATATAGTGGTTAATGACTTATAATGACCACATGTCATGTGGTGTGACCAATAATATCAATAATTGCATTAAATAGAATAAAATGTATATAATTTTATGAATCTCTGATACAGTATGCTGTATTTGACCTACAGGAGAAATAAGTTTGTTAATTTAGAAAGACAAAATTATAGAGCAAAAATATGACATGATAACTTACCAAAACTCAAAGAAACTAAAATACTTTGTTTCTAAACACTTAAAATAATATAGATTTGTAAAGTAAATGTTAAGCATGTCAGGGAAATTTATAAAACTAAAGATAAATCGAGGTCTCACCACATGCATAAATGAAAAACACTAAAATCCTTTAATAAGACATTTTAAACTGTATTTATGTGAACACCACATTCTTAATGTTTAAACAACTAATAGATATAATTATTTATTTGTATTTTACAATTCCAACAATCATAAACATATATTCATGTTCATATAACTGTAGCATAAGCTAAGTATGGACAAAATAAAGTAATGGGACACTAAGAAGTATACCAAACAATGTTTGTGGAAAATGCCATATACATCAGCATGAACGAGAGATTTTGTGAATATCTGCGGTTGTTTTTGCACCTAAAGCAACACACGTCGCTTTACATCTTTTCATTGGAAATCCTATGCGTGATCTATATCTTTCCCAGACCAGGAGCCACATAAGGACCAGCGTCTTTGCATTAGACAGGGACGACATGACGTGCGGTATCCACAGTTGCTCACTTACGTGATCAATATCGAGCCGTTACGGAGTGAAATGAACACTCTTCTTCTGTTTTGCCAAGCAGGTGAGAAAAAAAAACAATGCAGTGATGTAATGCATCTCAGTCGTCTGCACAATGACTATGAGAAAAGATTCACAAAACTTTCAGTACAGAAAAATCTCGATGGGTCCTGACACTCGAGCAGAACGCCCATCATTATATTTTCTCTTTTTTTACAGACCATTGTACAATATCTACATCTACACATAAAATCATTCTTTATATCTCTTTCTACTATGCAAACATATGTTTTGTGACTTTCTGTATGCTTGATAGTCTTATATATATATATATATCATCAATATACAAAACAATTTTTTTGGAAACATATACAAAAGGTTTTAGGTTTTGTTCTGGTTTTTTCTTAACCGTTCTCAATCCTTTAAAAAAGTCTCACTGTCTTTTTGAAGCATTCTGAAATAAAAGCATGCAATGTTTTACAGTTCTACATGGGTTCAATTGTCTGTACATCAAAACTACCTCCTCTATTAGAAACTGATTCACGTTTCAACACAGGTACATTCATAAAGCACCTATTACAATGCTTCACTTCTCACTTAGGTAAAAAATAATAAAGTCTATTTTAGTGCTTCTTTTTTTCATAAATGATCACAATAAACAAGGAAAAATCTGACACGTCCCTCTGCGTGTATTTTTTTGCAAACAATGCTTTATGAATATGCAATTTCAATAACAGTTCATTTCTCCTTGAATGGAGCATTTTACATCAAAATAAAGGCTTGTCAGCCTTGTATTATGATGCTTCATAGTACGTCTCTATGGCCAGCTCTTGGTTTAGCAACTGTCTCCATTTCCTTTTTGTTTTCTGCATTCCTCGAATGATCCATCAAAAAAAGCAACCGGCGGTCACACAACAGAAACACAGACGGAGAAGAGGGAAAAAACAGCGGTGCAGGAAGGAGATTACAAAAAGAGCGGATGGATGACAGGACTAGTGTGAAACAGGATGTACCCTTTTGCTCTTTGTCCGCGACGGGTGGTGGTCCTGGGGGTGACGGCTTGGGGTGTTGGTGAGGTAAACCTCCACGTCATCAGGCACTTCTTCGAGAAAGTTGGAGGGGACTAGACCCTTGTGTCCATTAAGCTCTCCCTAAAAGAAAAACAGAAGTTGCACTTACTGTATGAGCCCACTTAGATGTAAATCCCAGACTACTAGCACTGTGTTTAAAGCTGAAATGTGGAACGGGATTCATCTCAAGATGACAAAAGATCCACTGAAACTGAGAAAACATCTGAAAAATACAAGAGAGGGGCTAGCAATGAAACACCGATGGGGTAAATACAATAGTCTACTTACATAGTAAAAGCCATCTTCATCAATCTCTCCAAACACAGTGATGACATCACCTGCACAAAACGTCAACTCGGCCTGAGAAAAAAAAATAAACTAGTTAGTTTTGATTAAAAATATTGTCACAGAGCTGTCTATCTATCCATACATACATACGTTCCTATTCTCTCTTTCTTCATCCACCCATCCCTATATTTATCTATCGCTATCTCTCTTCCTCTCTTCATCACATCTATCCATACATATCTCCATTTATCCATCCATCTCTATCTCGTTCTTGCTCTCTTACCATCAATCTCTTTCTTTCTCTCTTCGTCCATCCATCTCCATCTCTATCTCTTTCGTTTCATCCATCCATCTCAATCCCTTTCATTCTCTCTCCCTGCATCCATCCATCTCTTTCTCTTGCTATTCATTCATCTGTCCATCCATGTCTCTTTCTTTCTTTCCATCTATCTCTATCTCTATCTCTATCTCTATCTCTATCTCTATCTCTATCTCTATCTCTATCTCTATCTCTATCTCTATCTCTATCTCTATCTCTATCTCTATCTCTATCCATCTATCCATATCTCTTTTTTCCATCCATCCAGTCAATCATCTCTATCTTTTTTCATGTATTCAACCACCCATATATATCTCTTTCTTTCTTCCCATCCATCTATCTATCCATCCATCCATCCATCCATCTCAATATCTTTTATTCTCTCTTCATCCATCAATCCACCCATCCAAAACATGTTTCATGTAATATTCAATCTACACAAGCTTAATATCAATATAAACAAATAATTGAATAAATCATCTATTAAGATTTGAACATAATCGATTTTTTTATTTTAAACAAAATGTTTAGTTCAGGTCCAAACAACATACATACACCAAACATGTGAACTACAAACACAGATCAATCAAAACAAGCCGTCCTCTCATTCAAACTGGGAGTTGTGATAATAAACCACAGTGACTGTGTAACTTTTAAGTGTCCCCCCCCAGTCCGACAACAGCAAAAGCAGACACACAAAGATCTCAGTGTCACAAATAACCATTCCCTATTCCTTTAACAGGAACTCACCCACTTACAGCACTTAAAAAAAACAACCCTACATAAAGCCTTCATAAATGCATTATAATGATTCATAATAACTGTAAGAAGCATGCGTGCACAGTTTAATCCATTTAAATGCAGATTTTATTCACTATAGCATTACACTGATACTACCATCACGGAAAATGAAACGTCCCGTTATGCCGTTTCTAGGAGAATCATTACGGCAAATTATGAAGGCCATAAATGTTCAAACTGAACCCATTAAGTATGAAATGCAGATGTGTTTTGATTGCATTATGAGCTTTGGGTCGTGTGAGTGAGAGATCCACAGACAGTACATGTGCTGTTACAGTGCAGTGAGATCCCTCAGCAGGAAATAGAGTGTCATTTGGCACAAGCCCAGTGAGTTTAGACTCACTGTCTCTCTCTCCACACTCACCTCCTCACTCGGCAAGCTGCCCTCATAGCGGGCCTGTGTGCCAGGGTCAATGCAAAGGTGACAGTAAGTGACAATGGGGTGGAAAAGACTTATAATGCTAATGATATGATTCCATTCATTACTGAGCATCAACCTGGTTTGTTCTGCAAGTTCTTTATAGCACTGGATGACATTTTGTCTGGGTTTACTGGTGAATCTGTGTTTTACCCAAGAACTACTCAAACGTTTTTTTATAATTTACATTTGATATGAAATTGCATTTTCAAAGTGAAACGGATGCAAATATGCATAAACAGCCTAATCATTTGGCATAGCAATTGGTTTAGTCTATTTGACTTGTAATTAATCTATTCTGGACTTATTGGTCAAGAATGTACACTATTTAATGCATCAGCATTTTTCCACCTTGTAAGTGTAACAGCTCACAAACTACATCCCCCAAAATGCTTTGCACCTGCACTCCTCCGGCCATATTGATTGTTCCGCTCACCCGAATGATAATGACTTTCACCTGCACCTCATCAACAGGACACTCTGTTCTCCCTTTACCCAGTATTTGTTGTCTGGTCTAGTTGTATTTCGTTTTTACTAGTTCTGTAGCAGTTTATTATCTGTTGGATTATTGTATTTTGCTCCCGTGGATGTTTGCAGATTGTACTGTTATTCCCTAGGATGTTTCCCTGTTTTTGGATTTCCCTATTTTTGTTCCTGAGTTCACATTTTGATTATTAAACCGTTCACTTTACCACTATGGCATTGGTTTTCATCTGTGAACTGTTACAGTAAGTGATGTTAAAGGGACAGTTCACCCGAAAAAGAAAATTCTGCCTTTATTTACTCCAAATCTGTATGAACATCTTCGACTGAGGAACACAGAGAAAGATATTTGGAAAAATGCTTGTAACCAAACAGTTTGAAGACCCCATTGACTACCATAGTAGGGAAAATGTCTATATTTTATTTCTTTTTTCTGTTGAACACAAAAGATATGTTGAGAAATGTAGGACAGCAAACTTTTGACTACCATTGGTTTGGTTACAAGCCTTCCTTCAAATATCTTTCTCTTGTGTTCAACCAAACAAAGACATTTACACAGATCTGGACTAGTGCGTAATTGTAATTTTGGAAACTTTCCATTTAAATGTCGACGATAAAGACCAAATATTAAATGCTTTCTCATTTGTACTTTAAAATATGATTTCATTTGCAAGATTAAGACAGTTAAAGTAAACCGATTAGGATGATTACCCTACAACGAAACAACACAGGCTGACCGTTATTTGGTGGGCAATTTTTGTCTGTACCTCCACATCCACGTTTGGAGAGCTCTCTCTGGGGTCATAATCATACAGGGCCACCATTCTTCGCGTCGAAACTTGGTGTTGCCTTCCACTCCTCTTGTTCCGCTCTGAGGACAAGTTACACAATAAATGGACAGAAAAAGACATTGCAGATTAGACAGACCTACAACAAAGCCTTTGTAAGGATCAATTTGCTTGTTATGGTGCGGTTGTTCTTCTGTGACACATGCAAAACTTTTTCTCTTGAATTACTCAAAATAAACAAATACACAAGTCATGATGTGAAAAATTATTTAAGACATTTTACAGCTGCGGAAATTTACCATCTATAGGTTTGTGTTTGCGGAAAATTCATTTTTGTGTCATTCTGTGAACTACTAACAATATTTCTACCAAATTTCTAATAAAAACAGTTTCTATTTGTTGTTCTTTTTTACAGAAAATGAAAACTGGAGAAGCGGGTCAAAATAACAGAAAAAATGCTCTGTATTTTTTCAGAACTTAAATACTGCAAAGAAAACAAGTTTATTTTCACTTTTAAGCAATGGAGGGTATTATCTGTTCATTTCCAAAAAATCAGTCTTTCACATTGCTGTTGGAAATCCTGATGTTGGATTTATTTGATATTAAACATACACATTATTTGTATAAGTGAAAATGTGGAACGGTCTCTTAATTCTTTCCCTGGCTGTATATACTGTAATTCTGATATTCGCTATTCAGCACCAAATACAGTAGTGTCACTGGAAACATCAGGTGTGATACAACATTTAAACACATTTGAATCCGGAAATAAAAGTTTAAAATGCATGGAGTCCGTGCCAGCGCATGCTGTTATTAAACCAACAGGAGCATATATTTTACTCGGACGCTGATTCTATAATGTGTAAATAAAACATGTTAGTACAAGACACAAACAAATAACATGAGCATTATCACTCATACTGTCAGATTTTGGGTCACAGTGTAAATCCCAAGTAAATATTTCTATTAGTTTGAAGTGTCATGGGTGACGAACAAGCCATGCTCACAATTAAAGTGTCATTCAAGAGCCAAAGGAAAGTTCAGAGGTGAGCTATAAAAAAGCCACTTCAATGAAAACCAGAAAAAAGGACTGAATGAAACTGATACAGAAACTCTGAAGAGGCACAAACCTCTCTTGGATTTCCGGGACCTGCGGTTAATTGAACGGCCATCTCTGAACCTATTACAGTTCACTTGAAAAGAAAAGAGTAAGTAGAGAATGAAGGAGAGCGCGAGGAAACAATAAAGGCAAGCAATGCACAGACTGTATTCAAAAGAAATACAACATAAAAAAGAGGGAGTTGATGAAAGATTATAGATGAGGGGAAATGAAGTACAGTAGGCTGAGATGGCAAGGGTCCAGCACGGGGGACTTTAAAAGCTAACTAAGCTCATACCTATTTTCTCAATGGGGGTGTTGAGAGGCAGAAATCCCTGTTTTAGCAGCTGGTCAATCATTTCATCGTCGTCCGTGTGGATCTCTGAGACCATGTTACAGGGAATGAGCCCCCTGCGGCCACAGACCTCCGCCCGGTAGAATCCATCTGTGTCCTTTTCTCCAAATACCTGCACAACACAGCAGGAACATGTAAATGCACTTTTACACAATTTGTCAGCTAAACAAAACTCACATGGAAAATGTAAACGAACAAAAACAGCTATTATGAACTAAAGCAAATATTTGAAGTGAAGTACTGTATAAGCAACACTTCAAATTGGTGAAATTAAATGAGGACAAACACACGTTAAAAATAGTCTGTTGACTTCGAACCTTTATGATCTGGCCCTCTTTAAACGGGAGCTCCTCCACAGCAGCATCAGGGTTGGGAGACATGGACAGGGGGTCGTAGTCAAACATGGCGACAAATAATCGTGGCAGGTCGTCTCGCTCCAACTCATAATAGTCTGAAGACCTCCGTTCTCGGCCTCCATAACCATCTGCAAAGTAGAGAACCCAAATAACAGATCCAAACCCAGCCATGCCGTAGTCTTTCTGTCTACATTTTCAAATAAAAATCATAAAAAAATTGATTTGCATGCCCTCAGAAGCATCAGTTCACTCTTGACTAGTGGATTCAATTTGCAAAGATGACATTGCAGCACGACTTTGCTAAAAACTAAATACAGTACCTAATAAACTGATTAAAATACTAATCATACCTAATGAATGTGTCACACCCTATTATATGACGTTCATACCATGAAATATAATTTTCTCTGTTTAGTAAAACCACCGGCAATCACCATACAAGCATATTCAAAAGATGTCATGCATAAAAAACTGAGATAAACACATTGCTGTTTTACTGGCAAAACACACAGACCTAACACAGACATGGACCAACTTACTAGTTAACTGAAATGATCCAATATAAACCAAGCAGTGACTTATATATGGACAGTCAAAATTCATTTATTTTATCACACCAGCTCAAAACAAAAAATCTGGTTTAGAAACTGAAAAATATATCGTCACATGATCTTTCTTTTGGAGTTTATTTAGCTATTTTATATATATTTTTTAAAAGAACATAACTGGACAAAAATGACTGATAGACCCACCAAATGCTGATTTCTTTTGTTTTGTAAAATATAAACAAATATATGTTTCAGGTTTGCATTTACTCGACTAGTTTCTATGCTTTTCATGTTTGTAAAAGCTATATGTTCTATCTTGATCTTATAAAGAGTTTTATTGAAAAAATAACAAACAAATGCAGATTAAATACTGCAAGTAAAAATTCTGTGCCTCTAAGGTTAATAATTTTCCAGAATAAGATGATGTAAATAGTGGACCATCCCAGTAAACTGGAAGTGAAGCTGTCAAAACTGAGCTTAACAGCCCTACAACTGAGATGAACATGTGTGGAACATTCACAAGCAGCGCTTCAGATCTTTAAGCTTATGAGGTGTCCTGATACACTGACTAACATCCATGCTAATTCGTGCTCAGCAATGATGGGGGGAAACAAAAAGGAAAGCAATTTGGGGGGAGTGGTGTGTCATCACAAACACTGTCTGGTGTTTTTAGGCCACACAATGAGAACACAGGGAAGGGAACTGAAACTCCTATTCCTGACTGACAACCTAGTGCTCATTATGTGAAACTAAAAAACTAAAAATAAAGTGCACAAATAAATAAACAAATATGAAACGAAAGTGGTTTAGATATTTGTATCAATACATAACCCTTTCTTGATTATAGCCTACACAAACATTTATCGGTTTACGGCACACTCAAATCACCTAAAGTAGAAGGCTGAATTGAAAATATAGCAGCCCCAAAAGGTATATCTGTAGAATTCCTCTACACATTTTGTAGTTAAAAATAGTAAGATGAGAGTGCTACTGTGCACTCGTTATTCATGTTATTCGCATTTGAAAGGATTACTAAAATTAGGCAAAATATTTTATAATTGTGTACATGAATCATATATTGTATATGTTTATTTGCAAAACAGATGACTTCATATTTTTTTATTTACAATTATGTTTCTATTGTACATTCCAGGTAATATCAATTAAACTGCAGTTGAGTTGTTTTAATTAAGTAATAGTAAATAAAAACACAATAAAACGCAAAAGTGTTATCGTTAATTATTTGCAAATAAATTCTTCATTTGCAAATGTACAGTATGTAAAGAGTTCATATTTCTTCTTCAAAGTTACATATTAGCAACCCAGAGGTACATATTGGTACCAAATGTATACACATCTGTCCCTCAATTGTAAATAATAGGACTGTTTTAAAGGTAACCGCCCCAGTGACAAGATTTGACCATTTTCTACTAGATTATAGGGTCACGCTATACAAATGTCTGACAAGCAGATCTTCACAAATACCTAATTGTCTAAAACATCTCATGTTTTGACATTAAAAGCTTTCAGATATTATTTTGGGGCCACTGTAGCTCAATAAATGACTGCTCTGGTGCCCAGCACATCTATACCACGTTGGGCAGCCTCTGTTCTGTTTTCATGTTTCTTGTAATCAAAATACACCTTCAATTATCTGATATTTTAGCTCAATTGTTTTGGTATTGTTTATCATTTTTTCCCATGGAGGCCCTTGCCACATACCATATCGGTGTTCTGCTCGCTGTGCGGGCCATTTCCTGTGGCGGGCTACACTGGCATAGTAAACATCGTCCTTAGGTGAGAGGTTCCCCTCACTCCCCTCACTGTTATTCTCCACGGTGATCTCTATGGAAACACCAATCATTTTTAGTATTCCATCCACACCCCCTCTAGTTGTGGATTATGACATTTGGTCCAGGACCAAACGATTAAGGACCAGGAATGGCATTCTTATAATGAAAAAATGGCATGTTGATCTTAGAACAGGATTGAAAACCAGCTGACATGCTTGAGTGCTTCAGTGGAAAACAGCAATGATTGAAATAATGATGATTTTATAGGTGATAGTGTGGCCTGTAACACACATATGAATGAAGTTAAATCAGTATGTGAATCTGAAGTGATATAAACACCACAGATTCAACAACTTCTTTTAGAGACTTCAGGGCGTACTGACACCATAACTGTTACCGTATTATGGAATAAATTAGGGAGAGGGGGGATGGAGAAAAGACAATAGGTGTGACCCGGACTGAGGAAGGCAGGTAGACCCCAAGCATCATGTGACTGCACTAACCAATGGAAGGAACGTTGATCGGTCGTCTCTGAGGGGGCGGGCAGCCGTGATTCATCCTACGGCCATGGTTGTCATATCGATCCGAGCGTCCTGTTGAGGGAGAGTTCCCTATAATCTTCAAGAGCAAACATTGAAATGTTATTTAAACGTGTGGTTTCTACATAAAGGGATATATCCAATAAATCTCATTCAACCCAAAAAATGTATACGTTTGGTACTTTCTAAAAATTCTAGTCCCAGGTGAGAATCAAAACAAGGAGGATGAACCCAGCAAAACATTTAACATAAACAATCAGAACATAAACAAACTCTGACAACAATATGAGCAGGGTTTTGGCAGAAATCAGATGCTTAATTAAAGACCATTTTGGTTTTTGTTCTGCACCGTATCAGTTTGTGAACGTCTGGGAATGTTTTGGAAAGTTTACTATATATGGACCACAGATGTCCATATGTAGTAAGGGCCATAACCACCACATATCACCTATTCTAAATATGGTTAACACAAATCGTTTGTCAATAAATAATTTGTACATTCTCATTTGGTCCCAACTAATATTGAATATTTGGTTATAGACCACTTCGGAAGACGTGAACAAAGCTAGTCCAACGTTGGTCCAGAAGGACTGCCTGTTTCAGTTTTTTAACACTACTCTAATGTTTGAACAAATTACAACAAACAGAACATGTTAAACAAATATCTTTTAAGATTTTATCATATATTTAAGATAAAAAATTATTTTATTAATTAAATAAATAAATAAATAACTGAAAACAGCAGTGATTCTGGACCAGTGTTTACATCATGCAAAATGGTCTATATTCTTGATAGTAGTACAAAAACCTTGCTGAATGAGATATTCCTGCACTCCTTAAGCTCTAAAGTACATTAACCATGTAAAATAAATTATTTATATAGTTGATGGACTGTGACGTGAGCAACAGTATTATTTGATTCGAAAAATCTCTTACCACAGAAACAAGAAACGCTGAGAAATGGCCTTTAGGTAATCAAAACAAAACTACATGTTTGCAAAATTTCACTCGACAATCTAGGAATCAAATAAAGTCACATCTCTCAAATAAATCACATAGCTAAAACAACACCCCAAAGAAAACAATCAAAACAACACCAAAATATATGAAATAAAAATAAAAACTATAAGCAACATCTGGCGCAAAAGACGAACCAAAAAACTACAACCACACGAATGAGAGACTGGGTGGAAGACCATGATAATAAGAATGGCTGTATTGCTTGTCGATGAGAACAGAAAGCAGCAGGTGGATGAGGAGAGCGGAATGATGACAGGAGGGGTAGGAGACACACACCAGGGGTTCATCCATTGCCCTGTTGAGCCTGGCAACAGAGTAGGCCCTAATGTCCCCGTGATAGGTCCTGCCAACCTCGCTCAGCCTGCCCTCGCTCTGGAACCTGCGCTGAGGATGGTGATGATGCGGATAATAGTGGTAATGATGATACGACTCCCGCATGCTCCTCCTCTCCGGAATGACGTCCAGGAAGTCCTCCTCCATGCTGCATTGTCGAGCGAGGTTCCTTTTCCTGCCGGCAGCCAGCGCACGACGCTCCGCTGGCCCCTCGCTGTGGATGATCCGCATGTTGTGGCCAGAGCCCACCCGCAGCGGGCTGCCCCCCGTGTAGGAATGGTACCCTCCTCGGTATCCGAGCGAGCCCTCCTCCTCACTGCCACAGTCAAGTCCGCTGTCCGGGCTCTTGGTGGTTTGTCTGCTACTGCTGCTGCTCCAGCATGGACCTCCGGGAGCCCTCTCATCTATGGAGGTGTAACGCGGAGAGGAGCGTTGCCTTTGCAGCCTACGGACACACTTGCTGGGTGACAGGTGGTTTGGCTGCCGAGAGTCCTGGTCATAAGGCCGGGGGCTCATGCACGGAGTGCCCGGATGGGTTTCCTCGAAACGCAGACGTTGGCCCATGACCTCGGTGTCCGGTTCCTCTTCTGCCACCTCCGGGATGCTGTGGAGCCGCTTATGGGAGCGTAAGGAGCGCTGCCGCACCACCTCACGCTGGAGATCCCAACTATCACGCTCCACGGCGAGGTCCTGACGCCTGTAATACGCCTTTGGGAGGCCAGAGAGGGTAATTGACGAGCCAAAGGTTTGGTTTTTCAACAAGTTAAAATCGGGATTGTTTTTGTTTTGATGGTGTTAGAACAGGCAGAGAAGATAAAACAGTGTGCAAATAGAGAACAAAATGGGAAAAGAAAGACAAAATAAAGGTAGAATTAGTTATCGGAGGTCATGGCCGAATGTTGGGCATGCAATCTCATTCCGTGATGAACATGACATGCAACAGAAGGGAATCTGTTGGCGGAAGACGTCAGGAAATGCAAACCGTACAGAAAATGGGAATTGGAAAGTATCACATTAATTGTGGAGGGCAAAGCAGAATCCCAAAAGAAAATCGTGATGAGAAATTATCAAACACAGAACAAAAATAAATCAATAACCGGCGATCAAAGGAATCTACGGAAAGAATCTACAAACTACAAGTGAATAATAAAACAAACAAACAAACAAACAATATGGAGATTTGTCTGCCAAGCAAATTGTGACAACGTTATTGTCTTTTTGTATGTAATACACAGTTATTGGGCCAGTAACCTGAAATAAAAAATACTGTTAACAGATATTTTGGTTAGTAAAAATTACTACATTAAAGGGACAGTTCACCCAAAAATTATTGATTTACCCACCCTCAGGTGGTTTCAAAATTGTTTACATTTCTCTGTTCAGTTGAACACAAAGAAATATATTTGGGGAAAAAAAGTTCATGGACATCATTTACATCTATTCTGTTGAACACAAAATGAGATACTTTGTAGAATTTAGGAAAGCAAACAGTTCTGCAGCACCATTGACACCCTATTTATTTTTCATACTATGGTAGTCCATGAGAACTGAAAAAACTCACATTCTTCCAAATATCTTCCTTTGTGTTCAGCAGAACAAAGAAATGTATACAGATTTGGAACAACTTGAGGGTGACTAAATGGTGACGAATTTTCATTATTGTGTGAACTATCCCTTTGAGAAGCCACATTATAAATAGTAATAGTTGTTTTTCAATAGTTTTGTTTCACTGCTTCATAACAAAATATAACGTTGAAAGTGAAGTTTTGACAGGTATCTTGACATCACGCTGAATGTCAGCATAGTTCACTACATTTAAAACATACCCAAAAACAGAATCTTGTAATCTATAGAATATATATCATACCACAATTCCAATGGCCGCTCAGGTCTCCAAAGATAATTCAAAACAAAAATGACAAAAACTGAAATACAACATACCATTTATTGCTCATATATTCATACTGTACAGTTTGTAACCCTGCATTATACTGTATTAGATTTCATATAACATTTGCCGTGAAGAGACACGTATTTACAAGATTGAAAATTACACAAAACAAAGCAAATTTTAACATAAGTGTAACTATGAGACAAACAAACCAAAAGTGAATAATCGTGTCATTTAAGCAAACGTTACTTAAATGAGATTCCCAAAACGCCCCGGAATGATATGTGTATTTTAGCTCATGATACAGTTTGTCCCACAACCGATTTTACACAAGCTTATGCAATACACAAATATAAAAACCTGTCAATAATGATAAAAAAATACATTATAATCGATGTGGAACACCTCAGGCATAGCAAACAAATTCACAACGTATATTTGCACATGTAGGATTGTCATATGCAATTTGTATTTATATAGGATCTGTTTCATAATCCTTTGATCCTGTCTGTATAAACACAAACACCGTATCTACTAGATGTACTGTAACATCAAGTAATCCAGATCTAATACTACTAGATATAAATATATAGTGATGCAATACCTAAAGCTGGAAACAAGTGGAGTGTATAAAAGCATTTCAGATCTTCTACTCATGCAATGCACTTGCACTTTAAGCCATTCAGATGTGTTGCGCTTTGTATGATTAGACAGGCTTATACAAAGCTAGCTAAATGGTTGATGTCGAAGTTCGGCAGTGCAAACCCACCCACCTTTAGGACCCAGGAGAGACTGAGGATGGGGTGATCTGTTTAGATCCTCCAACTACCCTCAGCTTTCAGATGCTCAAACTTTAAACAGGACATCAGACAACCCCAAATTAAAATCCCAATTGCTTTACCATTTTTAACACCCTCCGCTGCTTCTGAAAACCAGCCTAACGTTAAAGGTGTCATGAACTGGCCTTTGTAATTATTTTAGAATGTTGGCTGAGGTCTACTTATGACGTTCACATGGTTTTTACATTCAAAAACATTAAAATCAACAAATAATAGCTTATTTTCAACAACAAGTTTTGAGGGCCGGCTCTTTTTTTTTAAATAAAAGTTGTCATTTCAGTAACAAGGACGTCTTCAGTTCTGACACTTACCGGATGTTCGTTTGAATACGATGAGCTTTCATATAAAAAAGCCAGTGTTAAAATGTATTTCTTAATTCATGACACCTTTAAGAAATACTCACCCATTTACTCAACCCCATGTCATTAGAGAGTTAAACTCAAGAACCAGGAAATTCATACAGGTTTGAAACAACATTAGGCTGAGTAAACAATGATAAAACTTAAGATTTTTGCTAAAAACAGATTCTACACTGTTGAAGTGGCAACTGTCTAATAGTACCCCCTCCGAGGACCCCTACTGACCACTGCATACTCCATCCCCCTGCGTCTGTCCCAGCCTCTAGCCTGCGGCACTGCAGCCCACGCCCAAGACAGACGGCGGCCCGTAGGGTGTCTGTTCCATACCTTTAGCGTGTTGTGCGAGTTGATGCTGCGTCGTCGTCCTTCTTCCAACTGCATCTCTGAGTACAGCTCCTCCTCATCCTCCTCCATGATGTCAGACAGATCCGAGCCCCGACTGCTCTCCGTGAAGTAATCCTCACCATGACTGTAGTGATGATGCTGAGAGGATATTTATGAATGTTATGTTTTTAAATATAACATTATAGTTGTACTGTTCAGATTTACGAAGGCATTTAGACACAATATACATAGCTGTGATTAACTTAAACTTTTAAGTTGAAAAAAACAACTTCATACATCCACTATAGGACCATATAAAAAATACAGAAATAGCTAAGAACACTAAAAACCCTGTGACAAGGGAGATCATTAAAGTAAAGGGATAGTTTAACCAAACATGAAAATGTATCATTTACTAACCCTCAGGTTATTCCAAACCTGTATTAATTCCTTTGTTCTGCTGAACACAAGTAAAAGATCTCATCCCCTTTTACTCCCATAGTATTTTTTTCCCTATCCATGGCAGTAAATGGGAATGTTTGGTTACTGACAATTATCTTTGTGTTCAGCAGAACAAAGGAATTAATACAGGTTTGGAACAAACCTGATGGTGAATAAATGATGAATTTTCATTTTTGGATGAACTATCCCTTTAAATTGAATATATACTGCTGGATGTATAGAAACAGTGGTCCAACCTTCTGATTTTGTCCTGGTGCTCATGAATTCTACCACTGGCCCTGACTGTGTATGAGGACCATAGACTGTATAACATATGGACAAGGTTTCTGATGAGCTGTTTTGAAGCTTAAAGTGGGTGGAGCCGGCCGTTGCCATTTTAGTAACGTGTCACCCACGGATAATGAGCAAACAGGCGGAATGTGGTTTGAGCTGAGGCGCCTTGTCACTCAACCTAACTGGCCACTTACCCAATTTGCTGAATTTTAAGGCTTAATATAAGTTAAACAGGTGAGTTATAAATTAAATCACCCTACTCACAGTTGTTATGAAAGGTAAAATTAGCTATATAGACCAAAATATAATTTTTACCAGGCTGCAAACATGTTTTTTTCTGCTGTTTCTGGCCATTTTAACACGGGGCTCAATGAGATTCTGCTCTGTTTTGGAGCCAGTCTCTATCGGCCAGTCGACGAATTGCTGTTTAAGTCACTTCCGTGTTGGCTTCAAGAGAGGAAGGATGCCACTTGGTGAGGACATGAAGAACTGGAAGAGCATTTGAGAGTATCTCTAGACTCACGTGTCTGCCCAGCTCTGAACCTCTGAGAAATTCATCCACAGAAGCTCCTCTTCGCCTGATGTGGGGGGAGTCGTACCCGTCCTCTTCTTCATCCGAGTTTAATGAGTGCAAGACATTACCCCTCTCTCTGAAGATGTTCCTCCTCTCCACCTGAAACGCATCACAACTATCATATATAAAAATGTACCGATGTTTTGACCAATCAATGGCATCTAAAGAATGGTAATCTTCAGAATCTGTAAATATAACTCCTATGGGTGGATAAATTTAGTATCAGTGGATCTCTACTTTCAAAGTACATCTGTTTTCTCTGGACTCACCCTGTTGTTTGGAGGGTTCCTCTGCGCCGCTTGGCGGGCCATTTCACGAGCCACCGTGTTAGATATGGGCGTTCCCTGAGGTTGCGGCAAGATCCTCTGGGGAGAGGGTGAGCGTCGGCCTTCTATGTGAGGTGGCTCTAGCGTGTGCCCCCGGTGCGGTAAGGGTGACGGTGCCCGAGGATGTGGCTCCCAGGGCTGCCCCAGTCGCCTGCCCATCTCTGGCTCTTTGGCATGGGGGTCTCTGGCACTTGGTAGGAGTTTGGGTTTAGACATGGGGTACTGTGTGGGCGAGGGGTGGATGTGATGCTGAGGGGGTTGAGGGTGAGGCGGAGGGTGTGGCGGTTGGGGTGGCGGGGCACTGTGAGGTTGGACATGTGGCTGGGGGTGGGTTGGAGGGTAGGCCTGAGGGTAAGGGGGTGGTTGTGTCTGAGAATGAGGCTGGGGGTGAGGTGGAGGATGAGACTGGAGGTGCGGGTGTGAATGGTGGTGAGGCACCAGGACGGTGTGTGGAATGGAGGCCGCGGGAGAGTCCTGAGACTCTCCTTGTGCTGATATTGTCCTCACGACAACCTCCTGTGCTTCCAGACACTGGATACGGTTCACTTCCACCGTAACGAAATCCGCTGTGGGGAACATTACCTCTGCTATCTGAAAACAAACCAACAAGCAAACAAAACAAATACAGCATGAACAAATGTATCTGCAGGCCTCAACGATAAGGATTTTAAACTGCTCCACAAGAGCAAATTTTTCTGTGGAAAAAATGTTACTACATATTTTGTGGCAAACATATTTCATATGAGCTACTGTTTCCTTAGAAAACTAATATTTTGATAATATTGAATTTCATATTTATAGTTTTTATATTTTGTTTTATTTTTTCATTTTTATTTATGTTTTTGAGATATTCAAAATTTCAGCCACATTACAGTAGTGGTCAAAAGTGATAGCCAACTTTACACAACTGACATCTTTGCCCTTATTATCAAAGATGTCTCAAAAAGATCCAATGCATGATGTGTATTTGTGATTAGATTAAAATCCGAATATCAGTTTTGAGAAGAATTTCAGTGGCTTTACAAAAGCAAGACCCAGGAGAATGGCTACACAATATCACTACATAAGGAGATAAGAAAAATGAATATCACCTAAAATTGTTGTCAATGTACTGAAGTTTTGTCCAAAATTGTCAAAAAATATATAACTGCTAGACTTTTTTTGTACAGCTAATATTTTGTTCAAATATGTGTATTAAGTAAGATTGTCCAAATTACTTTTATAAACCCCTGCATTACATAACACTCACTGCACACTGGGACATTTGGCTGCCAATGATAGAAATGCTCACGAGATGGCGCCAGTGAGCAAAATGAAATGATTCCATTCCTCACTCCTGCAGTTACCTAGAAAGCACATCAATATGTTCTATATGAAATAGCATGCCTGACCTCAAATAACTGATCCTGGACCTATTTTATGGCTCTGATAGCGGTTTTAATAATTTAGAGTTTCCAGTTGTTCATTGTCTAAAAGAAAAAAACTGACATATTAAAAGTTCAGGTTTTTTTCTGTATTTTTTCTATTAAATGCAAATTACATGACTGATGTTACAGTTAGGAATGCACAATATATTACCAGCCATATCGGTATAGGCCGACGGTATAGGCATGGAAAATGACTTTTAGGAAAAATTGTACTAAATGTTACCCTGTTTTCTGCAGTCAATGTTTTAAAATAAAGGTAGAAGTCCACTCCAGGCTCAGGAAAAATGTATATTTTCCGATATATCGGTTATTGGCTTCCAAGGATAGAGAATTATCAGTAATTGTTATAGGCCAAAATGGACATATCCCTAGTTACAGTAGATATAACGTCATCTCACCTTTTGACCTTTAGTGCAGACTATATAGCCAATAACATTGGCTCCATTGGATGTGCCGGCAGGTGTAAGAACAGGAGGCTTCCAGCAAATTTGCAAGACTCCAGGAGTCTGTCCCATCTGAACCTGCACGTCCTGAGGAGGCAACGGAGGTCCTGTGAGAAAAAGAAGATACACACAAACAAAACATGACAGAAGTTCCATAAATTAGTGTGCTACAATATACCAAGATTCAACCAAATTTTGCTATACACTGAAACTGCAACTCTATTTGTGTTTGTTCATGAGCTGTAATGCAAAAACGCATACATGCCTATGGAGAAAATATGATGCATTTGTAATGAGCCTGGCAATGTGTGGGGGTGCGTGCACATTATGAAAGGGCCGCCAGCTGGCCGCAGACTTTCACAGTATTTGCCTATGTCAGGACTCATTTTATGTATGCTGAATTGTTTTTATCATACACGTTATATGTGTGAGCGGCAATAGAGCCGCACCATCTCACACCTACAACACACATTCACTTATAACTAAACATCACAAATGTTTAATGTAACGCTGCTGAAGTGAACAAGAGTGCAAAATGAACATTCTTAGTGATCTAACCTTTGAAATAAACGTCTAAGATACCTTATTTAACATCAACATTGAATTGTGTTTATAGGTTTTTACCCTATATATGTCCTAAATCTGATAAAACTTAATATTCTTGACTCAATGACAACCTCTCACTATCAAACAACTAATTGAGATAAGTTATCTTGGCTTTATTCCAGAAAGCAGGAAGTCCGACCACAGGTTTGATTCTGCTCATGGATCTCACTAATCCCCCATGATTGCTCCTCTGGCCTCCGCATGATAGATCATTATGGGAGAACTCAATGCATGACTGACAGACAACCATGCTCTAGGACCCTGGGGAATCCCTGGGCACAGTTACGTAGGAGGAAACTTTTGAATGCGTTAAATGTCGTAAAATAAAACAATAGAGAGTTATTAGTTTAAATTGAGTTCGTTTTCAGATGCAGTGTACATTATTTACGGCAATAATATGACATCAAATCAATCCAAACGGATTCATTAGAAGACGGTTTTACTCCACCACCTATGTGATGTCATCAACTATGTTTTGGAATCAATGTGCTTCCAACGACACAAGTGCGACAAAGTTACTATGTTTTTGGGAAACAGTCATGAGTAGCTGGTTAGTTTCTCAAACGGTGCATGGCACTATGGTGGTTAACCAGCGAGTTATGTCTTTGTTCGAGTGCCTGTGCAAGAGCTAAACTTGGATCATGTCATTTGCGAAGCTGATCCAGAGAAACGGGATCAATGGTGTGTAAATGAATACAGCTCAAAGGCTGTCTTCATCCATTCAGGCTTTCGTCTATGTGGTTAGATGTCTGCAGGTGCATCCAGCGTGGAAGTGGCACACAATGAAAGAAGCCCACAGAATGTGTTGTTCACACAAAATGTGTTGTTTTCAGACTATGAAAATTCTGTTAATTGAATAAAACATCAAATATTTTTTTGAAACTTTAGCTAAATGAAAATTAGGAATTGACTATTTATAGGTATGTGTTTTAGTAAAATTATCGTTTTAATTTCAGTCTGTGAACTAGTGACAACAGGTCTACTAAATTCCACAAAAAATATTAATTTTTGCATTTATTTGCAGAAAATGCAAATCTGCTAAATGACTAAATGTAATGTAAATGTAAATGTGAACATCTAAAAAGGCTGATTTAATGAAAATTTTGAGAAGTCCCTAGAATTGTTATGTGGCTGTATATTATATGAACACAAACATTTATTGGAGTCGCACTAAATGCAATCTTAAACAAGAAAAACTAAAACTAAACAAAATTGCTAAAAAATAATATGAAGACTAAAAAAATAAAAGCTACTGAAAAATATGAATGAAACCACATGAAACTAAAAAAACTAACCTAAAAAAGACCTCTGCCACACACATGGAGGAGTAGAACATAATGCATGGACAGAGTTATGCAAAGCACTATTGTGGAAATCCAATAATCTGCAATAGGGTCCGTTTCATCATTCCAGTGTCCCTTACACTAAATATCAATTAATTTACACAACAATGAAACACAATTACTGAGAGCAGGAGAAAGCCTTTCATTTCACATTCAAGTTTAACATCTGGACTGTTTCCAGTTTGAAGTATAAGTTCATGATCTTTGAAAAGAGGAAATGTAGCACAGGGGAGGTGATGCTTCTCATGTAGTTTCTCTTCAGGGTTGGGTACACACAGTTGCTGATGCTGCTTCTGTTATATTGATTGCTAGCTTGGAGATGGTGTTAAATTTGCACACGTTCCTTTAAGTTTTATTAAAGCTTGTGCTGCTGGTGGGAATTGGGAAAATGAATGCAAATGCAGAATCGATTTGAAGGGATAAAAAGTCTGACATCATTTATTCACCCTCATGTGGTTCAAAACATGTATGCGAGTATTCATTATGTGGCACACAAAAGAAGATATTTTGAGAAATGTCTCAGTGGTTTTGTGTCCATACAGGAGGTCAATGGGAGCCAATGTTTTTTGGTTAGCAACATTCTTTAAAATATCTTCTTTTGTTTTCTGCAAAAGAGATTACATTTGTATTCTTGATAAATACTATCCCTTTAAATTCATAAAAGAAATATATCATAACCAAACATTTTATGGTTATGTGCCATCTAAAGAGGATTATTTATACTGTGCTGTATGACTCTTCTGAAACCCTAAACTGTTAGGTCATATTCCTTATCTATTCAAGCGTCATTTTAATCATACTTTTTTAATCATGTCTAGTGTGACCGCTGAGGGCCACAGCACCGCAGGGACCTGCATTAACTCTGACACCTTTTAGTTTCGACTGCTGCCAATGGCAGTCACTCTCTGGATTGGCGAGAACTCACTGAAACCATCTTCATATGCATGTCAGCTCTGTTTTTTGGCACTGCAGCGAGTGTGTATATGTGTGTGTGTGTGTGTGTGCATGCGTGGGAGGCGGACTAAAAAAAGAGAGAGGACTCCCTTCAGAAGCTGAATTCTGGGCATCCCCCTCATTTCCCCCCATTCCTCATATCCTTTCTGATATTTTTTCATCACCACTCGCTCTGCTTCCCTACTGCGGCAAACGCTCGGCCCATTTCCATTCATCGCGCATTCATTCATTTCTTCTGCTGTCTCTCGTCTGGTCTCCAAAGCTGGGAAAGCTTAGGTCCTTGGGGAAACGCATCAAGATGAAGAGAAGCAAAATGCAAGTCGTCGGATCAACATCTCAGGTAGACGTCTGCTTAATAGTTGCTGTATGGAAACAGGAGCAGACGCTGCACTTGTTTGTACACTAATGTGTCATAGGGTTGTTTTAATCATGGCTTCATATGCTTTAGAGGCTCTCTAGGGTAAGATTAAGAAGCTCATTATAGCTCGAAACTCACAGTCTTCTACTACAGCTGGAGACTTCCCATGAAAGCACTGGTTGTTTTTGTTAGATCATCTAAACTATTACTATGTCTATGCCTTCTATTACTATGTCTTCTTTTCGACAAATTTTCACGTTGATCCAACAACAATTCATTCATTGACAGTGCGTCTGGCAGTTTACAGGCAATCATTAAGGTTACATGTCTTGATCAAGCACAATCCACTGACAGCTGTGAGTTCTGCATATAGATACATCACAGAAGATATATACAGCACGAGCTGTGAACAGGGTGTCATCGCCTCATCCTTCATCAAAGCACACAGAATGTTCACCTTCACAGAAACAGCTTGAAAAGACCTAAAATAGACGTAGAGCTTCTATTCACTAACATAAAATGAAAACACTTGAACCTTTCTGTCACCTGCCCACAGATGGCAGATCTCTCCAAGATCTCATTTATTTATTTCATAACCGTGCTCAAAATCAGTTAGGACACCTTAGTGGTGGTAGCACAACAACAAAATCTTGTTCTTCGTATAATTCATTCATAGAGTACTCTTTAAAAAACATTAAATTAGTAGTATGACTAAGTGATGACTAAGTCTCAGTCTACCTGTTGATACAAAATGAACATTGAGTAAAATCTAATTTGTATTTAAAGCTAAAACCCACCTGCCGGTTGTGTGCAGAACTCCACCGAGACCTCTTTCTTCTCCCTGTGTTCAAGAGGCAGCTGCCAGGGCATCTGATGAGGTCTGGCCACCACCCGTATCTTATACACCGTTGTGGGCTTTAGGTTGTAGAACTGATACTTGTATCCTCCAGGCTTCACCACATCATACTCCACATCATTCAGGTAGATCGTATGGCTGTAGTTACTGTTGCTCGGCATCCAGACTAGCTCTGCCGTCACCTGCGTGATGTTCTCCACACGGAGATAATAGGGAGCCACCACCACATCCTTCCCCACCAGCAGGGTGCAGCGCAGTGGATCCGAGAGCCCGCGCTCCGTCACGCTCTGGACTGAGATGCGATGCGTGCAGGAGGCCAGGTTCAGCTTCTCGATCAAGGATTTTGTGCGGCCGCCGAACGGCACGCTCATGCGAACTTCCTGATCCACCAGCACGTTATAACCGTTGATGGGACCCCATCCGGGCAGCACCACCGGCGGGTCCCAGCTTAAGATCACGCTCTTGGCCAGCTGCTTGATCAAGGTAATGCGGCGGGGATAAGGCACGATGTCTTCTCCGATCTCGTCGATGTTCACGTCCAGCGTGCCCGTGCCATTGCTGCAGGATCCTATGAAGTCCATGCCTAGCCCCATGCTCATGCCCAAGCTGCTCATGCCCAAAGTACTTACGCCCAGGCTGCTCACTCCACTGCTGCTGCTGGTGCCAGTCCCGGTACCCGAGCCCAAGGCATCCAGCTTCTCCGACAGCAGGGTACTTAGAGTGCTCACGGCGCTGCTCGGCATGGACGCGGGGCTGTGGTTGAGGTAGGACGGTTCCTTGATGCGGTCCAAGAGAGGAACCGAAGGGAGCTCCTCATCCTGGATAAAGTCCACGAAGTTGGAGGGGACAAGACCCTGCTGCCCATCCAACAACTCCCCTGGAGAGCAGAAGAAGAAATGAAAAGTAGCAATAGGGAGACAGAGCAGACAAAGCGATGAGAAATGCGGTATTGAAAATTTTGCAAGATGTCAAAAATAAGCACTTTCCAGAAGCGCTTTCTGTTTAATTCCTGTTTAATGCTGTCCTTTCAAAACCGTCCAAAATTGCTGTTTTTAAGGAAATGGAAAAAAACACTGTACTTTTTAGATGATTGAAGTACTGTGTTGACAAAGTTGACATGCATATTTAATGCTTTTTTTTGGTTAGATACTTGCAAAATCCAGTCACAAACATGTGTGACTTATAAGAATGATTGAAGAAATTTTAATCACGTAGTGATTCTGGACTGGTGTTATTTATGTGTTGCAAAGTGGTTTATATAAAGAAAATACAGAGAATATTAAACCTCCTCAGTTCTTGTGGGGAAATGACTTATTTTTTTTGTTTCACAACTTTGAAAGAATATGTCACTGATTTGTAAACATTGTGATAAATAGTAGTTGTATTCAGCTATTAAGTCTGAAACGTGACATACCCTCATAGAATCCGTCCTCATCCATGGTCCCATAAACATACAAGTACTTCCCAGCTAACAGGGGGAGCTCTGCTTCAGGGTGCTCATTCGGGCCATCGTAAGGATTGTAACTACACAGTGAAAATAACGTTGTTACATAGATTGCAGAACACGTGGCTTTGCATTATTTGTATATTCAGGGCAAAAAAAATTCTAGGATACGAATATATTTTTTTTTGCCTTTTTCAAGCTGTTAGACAGGATGGAAGAATTTGACAGGAAAGTGTGCGGTCGAGAGTAGCGAGTGGGATCGGCAAAGGACCTCGAGTTAGGGATGGGCGATACTGCAAAATTTGGTAACGATCTGATACCAAGTAAATGAAAGTGAATGCATCATCACTTTGCTAAATCAGAATATATTTTGAGATATTTTTTAAGATTTTGTCATTTGTGCTCTCAGAGTGCAAGTACTTTATCATGTCAATGTAAAAACCCAGGACAGATTTTAAACACTTAGGCCAAATAAATTTTTTTTTTACAACTGCAATGAACTAAATTTATAGACATAAAATTCACATAAAATGATTATCGAATAACAACGTTTTAAAAAGTAGTTTTTTGGACAGAAACAATAATACCAAAACTACCACTCCCTTAACACTTCCCTGTATTTAAAAGAATGTAAAACAATTACGAATAGGAAAACAAATATACATTTTAAATAAAGTTCACAAAATTATTACTACATGTTTTTGTTATTCTTATTCGATTTTTGGTCTATTACGTGCCTGGGACGTGCCAGTTAACATGCGTTGCCAGAACGCTTATAAAGCCAACCCCTTTAGTGATAAACATTAGACCTGTTACAATGCCTAATAACATGTCATGTGTAACACATTACAACAGCTGTAGCAAGTTCACTCACTTGTAGCGAGCAACACACAATCGGACTTTGCCTGTGTATCTGGATTTAGACCTGGGAGACAAGGTGCTTTCTTTGTCCATCTGAGGGAGACAAAAAGACAGATCAGAGTAGTCATTTAAATATTGTAGCTCAAAGCACTAAGAGATTACACCCAACACAGAGCTATGAACAAATAAATGTGTTGAAAAACTGGATGATCCTTTTTTCCAAGATTTTTCATCAAAGTGTGAAATAATTGAGAGCAAATTCCAGTGTGAAATTTGATAATGTGGGAGATTAAGCCAATAACGCCAACAGACCACAGTCTGAACAGACAGATTGGACTATTCACACCCACACACACTCTGTTAACACACACACACAACCTGTCACTGTATACTGTAATTATTCTCATAACCGCAAAAGCACTGGGGTACATGAGACACGTCTAGAATCTACTTCTATTCTGTTCTCTTCTGTTCTATTCTGTTCTATGCCATGCCATTCCATGGACTGATTCAGATTCTACTCCAGCTTTGCTTCAGGAATTCAAATGTGACCACATGTAGATAACATCTTCCGTATCTTATGACAAAACACATATGACAACTAATCACCAGACATGCGAGAACCAATGAGATTTTATCAACATGCTGCCATTATTGAATTTAGCGCTGGAATCTTCTTGTTTACATTTCAGTTTTGCGAAACAAGCTAAAAATCGTGTCGCTCACGAACATTTCATTTAGCTTTAGAAGACATTTATTAATCCATTTACTTGGAGCATTACCATTTTTATATTTTGTATTAGATGGGTAACATGATGGCATTTTAAAATAAAAAAGTTAATTTGTGTTCAAGTGAAGTCATATACATCTGGGATTTCATGGGGGTGAGTAAAATATGAAAGAATTTTCATTTTTAAGTGAGCTAATGATGGCCTTGCCTGTGTCTATTTAAAGCTGAAACCTGTAACTTTTGCCTCTTTTCACCATCTCTGCTTGGGGGTAAGACAAAGTTCAGATTTTTATGTACTTGGTCAATAACAGAATTTGTCTAAAAAAATTGCAGCCTAAAATCACAGTCACACTGAGGAGATACTTTACACTATTTGTTGATTTTTATGCAGAATACAAGTGCACAACCAAATCAGCTTTCAGAAAACTACGATGACATATAGCAAATTTACATCTCAAGACTTATTTATGATTTAAAGTTGAATTCAATTGAACATCTAATCTTTCATTCAAGCTTTAAACTCAAGATTACAAGAACTGACATTAAAGGTTTCCTTGAAGTAAAAAGTTGAGTGATTGGTCGATGGTACTTACAGCAGCAGCGATGACAGGCCGCACCTCTGAGAGAAAAGGCCGTCGTGGGGTGGAGGGCATGCTGCGAGACAGGAAGGTGGGTTTGACAGACAGGAGCTCTACCTTCTCCCCCTCACTCATCTGCAGAGGCCGAATGAGTTCGGAGATCTTACTCACAGGATCCTCATTACCTTCACACACACACACACACACACACAGGAAGGTGAGTGATTGCTTCATTACCCGCCGGAAAACCTCTATCCTCCTCCACATCCAGCACATTAACACAGAAACATACAGTAGGAGTCCGACTGCAAAAATAGTTTTAGTGGATGTATGATTTCAATGAATGTGATGTCAGGTGTTTTAGTAAAGTAACCACAGACGTTGTTAGTCATATTAGATAATTACATTTAATGGAGTTTGACAATCAGAAAGTGTTTTCTCTTTCTTTTGAACGTAACAAGTTTATTTACTTTTCTGTGATGCTTTGCTTGAAAGTTTCTTTCATTATCTACATACAGCCACGGACAAAATTAGAGACCATTCCAAATTTCCATTTAATCATAATTTCTAGGCGTATATCATTTCAGTCCACGGTGTTGAATATCAACAAAATCAAACCTCAGGAGTCACATAAAAATCAGGAGTCGCATCCAACTGCAATGTGGAAGACGGACAGCTTGATAAGACACGAAGACACATAAAAGCTGTGATAAAAGCTATCGCATAAAAAACTATTCGTGAACTTTTCGTTAATACAATGTTCAAATATTACTGTTCTTTTGCTTAAAAGTGAACATGAACATGTTTTCTTTGCAGTATTTCTGAAAAAATACAGAGCATCTTGTTGTCACCAGTTGTCATGTTTTGCAAATAAAAGCAACTAGAAACAATATTTGTATATGAAATTTGGGAGAAATATTGTTGGTAGTGCAACGAACGAAACAAAAATTATAATAATAATAATTTACCTAAACACAAACTTATAAATAGTGAATTCAGAAAACCTAAAATTGGACTTAGAAATGGTCTCTTAATTTTAAAATCTTGAGTTGTAAATAGCTCTGGAAAAAATGAGGAGCGACAACAAGTCACAAACAGCGATGTGAAAAACTGAGAATGCCATCAGGGGTATCCTGTGAAATACTTATATAATACAAATACATCACAGTGTTGTTTAACATTAATATCATCTTGACTTCTTTGTAGTATTCAAGATCTAACACATTGCATCTCTTTGTTTTATTCTGCTAACAAATGCATGGACTTTGGGAGAAATGTTGTCACAAGTTCACAGAATAAAACAATAATTTCACTTAATGATGAAAGCCTATCTATAAATAGAAAATTCAGGAAAACAAATGTTGGAGTGGATTCTTTATTTTTCCCACCCCTGTGTATAAGGACACATTGAAAGTGTTTAACAATTAAAGTGTCAATAAAATTGAGTTCTTTCATCAGTATGTGTACCTTTCCCTGTGGGGGCAGCGAGGCCGTTGAGGAGCTGAGAGAGTGAGAGGGGTTTAGTGGGCGAGCTGGGCAAGTCGCCTCCTGTCAGCTGACTGCTGCTCAGGATGTCTAACGTCCCAGCCTGCAACCTAAACTTCTCTAATTCTTTTGACAGCAGGTTAAACTGCTCACTCTGTGTCCGGCATTTTTCCTCCAGTTCTCTTACTTTAGCCTGGAAACAAAGAGAGAGAGAAAGAGAAGCTGGCATTAGAATCACGTACATGTCTGATAAGAGCATAGAAAACTTCTAATAGTAACTACTGTACAATAACACACCAAACTGATAAAAGCTAATGAATGAATTCTGCCACCTCTAGCAACATTTACTGTGGCTGAAAAGCACAAGACAATGACGGCAATCTACCACAGCATAGCCTACATCCGAAAGGAGGATTTTCCTACCAAAAACCGCATAGTGCTCTTAGTGCGGAGGACACTTCTCAGCTTGAGACACAACAGAATCAAACAAAGACAGGAGTCAATCTACTGTATGTTCAGCTGTTACAACAAAACTCTTTTTTTTTCGGTTATGGAGTTAGAGATGAGAGGTTAGATGACATGGATAAGGTTATATCACTCATGCCAAAATAACGGTAAAAGCCATCAACCCCATCGATGATGTGAAGAAACTCACATGAACACTCCTATAGAAATTTGAGGATCATGTGAGTTTGCATTTTTATATGAAACTGTAATTTATACATTGTACATTATGTGTGTGCACAGATTATTCACTAAACAGGGATTGTTTAGGCATGGCAATGACAGAAAGTCATGATCTGTGATCCATCAGTCAATGGAATGGTTTCTGCCCCCGACTGATGGTTTTTGCAAACGCACATATCCGCGAAACACTAGCAGGAATAACACAAAGCTGCATTCATGCATCAGAACAGAAGAGCTGTAAGGATCAGGCAGTGAATGAGAAATTCTAACAACAATGGAACGGATGAAAAAAAAAGAGTGTTTCATTTGTAGTGTTTCATGTTCAGAGGTCTTCTTTATCTTCATTTATCTCCTGTGTTAAGCTTGTTTTTAATCAGACAAACTGCCTCCTAAGAGGCATGAGGGGATAAGAGGCTGCTTTTTAAAAGCTAGGATTGAAGTTAAAATCAAGGTTGAAACAAGACTTTTGTTGCTCGTTGTTTATTCGTTGCAAATTCTTTTATTTTTCTTATGCCAGCTTGTATGGCAACTCTCATGGCGAGAAACAAGTATTGCTATTTGAAAATAAAACTAAATATGATTGTTAAAATATTTTTTAATTTCTAATTTCTTTTCTAGAAGAATTGATGTGTGAGACCTAAGTGTAGTGGATCAATGACTTGATCAAACTATTGTTTAAAAACTGTACTGTTATTCATAGTGCATATTGATTTATTACATTAATATATTTGTGTCAACTGTTCAACTGTTTTTTATTATAAATCTTTTTTCTAAAAACATTATTGAGAAAAAACAATTAATCGTGATTAATTGCATCCAGAATAAACGTTTGTGTTTACGTAATATATGTCTGTATTTTGTATTTATAAACACATACATGTGTACATATTTAGGAGATGTTTACATGTATTTTTTATACTTACCAATATTTCAAATTATATATAAATCTTTTTTTAACTTTATGCTTTATATTTTTCTTCAATATATGCGTGTATGTGTTAATTATGTGTACAAAGTTAATATGCACAGTACACAGACATACTGTATATTATGTAAACACTTTAATTCTGGATTCATTAATCGTTTGACAGCCCTAAAAAAAGTATGAAACTATGATTATGTTTAATAAAATTTAAACTACGTTTTTCATGTGCTTACAAAAAATGAAAAAGATACGACAAAATAATCAGAATTATTAAGAAAAACATTTGTATTTGAAGATGTATTTCTAAACCATTACAAACTTAATTTGGGTACTGTATGTATAAAATGACTATGATGGTGTAACATTAAAAAAGTGTGATCACTTGATCTATGACAATATAGATTCAAGTTATTGATCGCATGTTAACAGGTCAGTCATGGATATGTTCAAGACAGGACAGCTATAGGTGACAGGAACTGCCCCCAATGAACCACACGGGGAAGAGAGGAAAAACTCTGAGGAGGAGAAATACCTGCATGCTGTCCAAGTGATTCTGCATATGCAAACAAACAAACAAAACAAAAACAAAAAAGACCAGTAACATAGTGACAAGAGAAACCAAATCACAGTTGCGCACACAAGCATCGATAACACTTTACAATGTGGGTCCATTTGTTAACATTAATTGACTACATGATTAACAATACTAACAACGAACAATACTTGTTCAGCATTTATTCATCTCCATAATGTCAATTTAAGGATTTACAAGTTTAAATTAAAAACAAATATTTTAATAGTAGTTTGTGCACAATGAAAAACATGAACAATCGCATTTGTATTACCCAACATTAAAGATCGGGTATCATGCATTTTCATGCATTCTGGCTTCCCATGCTCAACATGGTCAACTTGTTAAAAAACAAGTTGGACATATGAACAAGTATTTGTTTACTTGATACACTCCCCAAGCACTCCAACTTGTTTCCGAAAGTTTTTTATAACTCTGTCGTCACAAGGATCCTATTCCTCTTACTGGCCATTCTCCCGGATAAGCAAGGCAAACGACAGAGCCCGGCCATGAGCCAACCGCCAAGCGAGACACGCTTACCATCAAGATTATCTGCGCTGCGTCAAGATGGGCTGTTACTCTTGCCATAGTGAAGTTTAGTTGTGTCTGTTTGTTCACGGCATCAGTGGATATAATGCTGGACTTGGAGTTTGTTTGAAACTGTTAGATGGCGCGGCCCCAGTGCTAAAAGATGCCGGACTTAACCGGGATGAGGTAAGTCAAACTAAGTCACACGTCTGTGTTTTGTTGGCAAGCGGCCTGTACGTGTATAATCTACAAAATACGAAGGGAATAATGTGATGATGTGTTGCTTGCTCGTGCTGTAGTTCCATCCCACTTTCCCCACTAGTCCCACTTCTAGCAAAAATCGTACCGCTGTATCTCTATGTTATAAATCGGATCAAACAAAATACTCTTCGAAGATACAACTTATGCAATACTACTGTATAGGCACTCGAGACTAATATGACATTGTCAGAAACTGCCTGTGATAAGCGATCTTTAACCAAGAATTATGAATGCTTTAAAAAGAAACTGCTTGGTGTTAGTTGATGTTAGCAAATGTATTAATTGATGTTAACAAATAAAACATTATTGTAAAGTGTTATGCAGACTTTTCAAACACAGCTCCTGAGGTCACCCGACATCATTACAGTAGCCTACTGTATTGTTGCATTTTAATACCATATATATTCAATAATGGAGGCAATGAGAAAACAACACATTAAAACACGCTCATTAAATCTCAAAATATGTGCCAGAGAGATGTTCTGTATATTACTTTATATAAACATTCACCACAGGTAGACAAAAGAAAAGATTTTTATAACAAAATGTATTTAATTGTAAAATAATGCATCCTGTTCTTCTAATTAAATAACATGATGAAAGTTTAGATGTGACTCATACATCAGCCAAATTTACGGCTTTTATGAAACATTATGGCGGCACATGTGAAAATGTGCTGTACTTTAACTACCGGCGGGCAGAGCTACAGTACGGTTAGAAATGCATGCTTATATCCACGCCCACATTCACATGCATGGAACCGTCAACATGTGCAAGTTACTCACCTCTAACAGATGGACAGCGCCTTCGTGTTCCTTCTTAGCCTCAACTTGAGCCTAAACATAACACCAAAAAATGAACACATTTGAATCTTTCTACTGGCTTGCAACACCAAGGTCATGGGTTCGATTCCAATGCCCAACTGCATTAATCTAAATACCAGCAGGTTGCTTTGAATGAAAGTATCTGTCAAATATATACATGTAATTTTTGTTGGCATATATAAGCTTCTTGGGTAATTTTGACCCATCTACTCAAAATGTTTTGGTTTTGGTCAAATAAAGTTTAAAGAACGATGCTTTGCCCTGTAGGATCATTCAATGCTACTCAGCAGCAGCTGTGGAAAACAACGGTCAGTTCCACATGAAAAGAGCAACATCTGTTTAAGATTCAACTTCTGATGCTTCAAACCATGATGAGGTATTCATGCATGCATATTCCACTACATAACATTACAACTCCCTTCTGAAGCTAATCTTAAATTTTCCTAAAAAAGATCCCGTGTGTGTAACTTTCTCATTGTCTCTCTAACAGAAGCGATCCCTGCAGTAAATGCAGACAATGAGTCAAACGTTTTGGCAAGCAACAATGTTCTCACACTCAGGAGTCAGATTCGATCACCTGCTCCACCGTTTCATTAAAGCCATTCACTCTGAGCAGTGAATTCAGCTCATTCTCTTCATTCAAGTGGAGAAATGAAAGTAATAGTTACTTAAAGCTCATTTTGATTAATCTCTCTTTATTATGAGAGGATGCAGTATTTTTTATTACTGGGTGTTGTTTTAAAAGGCACTTATGTCCCAGAGGTTGATTTTAATCGTTTTTCTTTTTGTTATATAAAAATGTCTTGGAAACAGGTTACTGTGCCTTGTCTTACTCTTTTCTAAGAGTTTCAATCTTAAAAGTAACACCAATCATAAATAACAACTATGACAATCTAGATCTAGTTGTTGTTTTGAAATAAAAAGACTGTCATTAAATACAGCTGAGACAGTGTTCTTAAAAGCTCAGTTTTTGTTGGACGAGAGAGCAAGATAAAAGACAATAATATACATGTTCTCATTAATATGGATACATAAGATTATTTTTTAATAAATACGATTAGAAAACGAAGTATTTGAAAGGGATAGTTCACCCAAAAATGAAAACTCTCTGTCATGAATCACTCACTCTCCAGTTGTCCCAAACCTGTATAAATGTATTTGTTTGGTTGAACGCAGAGAAAGATATTTGGAGGAATGCATGTAACCAAACAGTTCTTGCACCATTAACTACCATAGTAGGAAAAATGACAATGGTAGTCAAAAGTGCCCCAGAACTGTTTGCTTTCCTACATTCTTCAACATTCTTCTTTTGTATTCAACAGAACAAAGACATTTATAAAGCAATTTTCCTACTATGGAGGTCAGTGATGACCAATTGTTTGGTTATAAGCATTCTTCCAAATATCTTTCTCTGCCTTCATCCGAAAAAAGACATTTATACAGATTTGGAACAACTTGAGGGTGAGTAAATGATGACAGAATTTTCATTTCTGGGTGAACTGTTCATCGAAGGGAGTTTCTTATACCTAAAAACCCCAGCGGCAAATTTGCCCACTAAACCCCCCAAATCTACAAAACTGCTTGTGGTTGTAAATGTTTCGTTGATAAATTTTAAATATAAAGTCAGTGCAAAACGTGACACTCATGTGTGAAACTGATACTTATAGCAACAAGCAAACATATATAAATCCAGTAAAAGGGGGTCAGGCTGGTTTCATGCTGGCCCAAGGTGGCCTACTATACCACCTTAAACCAGTTTTATATGAATCTCTATCCCAGAAAGCCGTTTTAACATTTGGCCTGTGCGTGAGATGATGTGGACAGGAAACCTGACCTCTCACCTTCTGCAGAAGGTCAATCTCCTGCTGCTTGGCACTGAGGACGACCAGGGCTTGTTCATGCTCTAATTCTAGCTGCTGCCTCCTCTCTGCAGCCTCTCGCATATGCTGGAGAAAGAGAGAGAGGGAGAGAGAGAGAGAGAGAGAGAGAGAGAGAGAGAGAGAGAGAGTGGTGAGACGAAAGCAAAGGACAGAGAGAATGAGAGCAATGATCAATCATTATTAAAGGCTCTCTAGGGCCCCGCTGCAATGCATTTAGCTGCTGTAAAATACAGGCAAAATAAGAGTCCCTGCACTGATCTACATAGTAACTCCCTGTGTCTTAAAGTTTTTAAGAGATCATCACCGTCTTTATCCCTTTTCATTTAGTAGTATCTAATCTAAACCCTAGGATTTGTATCTGGCACATCCTGACATAATAACGTAAAGCAACTTCAATTAGCTAAAGCTGGCATGTGGTTTAAACTGGACTCCCAGCCTGACCACATCAGGGTTTTTTGACCCCTCGTGTCATTCACCTACATATCACTGTTTTCCTTCTGAAACCTCAACCATATTTCCATGCTTTGTGATTTTTTGTCATAAATCATTATTATTAGTCACCTTTTATGTTTGTCACTGGTTTTGCAACTATCTACCCGATAAATAGTATTGAAAAGTGCTTGTCAACTTTGACAATAACATTTTTATTCATTTAAAAAAGCACAGTGTTTTTCCTGTCCCCATTTCCTGAAAAACATAGTGAATTGGAAGGTTTTGGAAGGACACCGACGATACGACTCTTTCTTCTGTGGAACACAAAAGAAGATATTTTGAGAAATGTCTCTGAGGTTTTGTGTCCATACAATGGAAGTCAATGGAAGCCAATGTTGTTTGGTTCCCAACGTTCCTTTCAATATACAGCATCATCTAAACAATAATTATACTTCTATATCTGCAGTTTACCCAAAAGAGTAAAAAATAAAGTCATTAATCCAGGTTTTGTTTGCTTGCTTCAACCCTTCAGGTAAAGCAAAAACAGAAGCGATGCATCACGTCATCCAGCCAGACCGAGCACAGCCATGAAGCTTCGCATAATCAATAAATGATTTAAGGTGACGGCTCTGTACATGAAGGGGTGTGCAAACAACACAGCATGGTCAATCAGTGTCGGTTACCACCCAGAAACCCAAAAAGTGAGGTTAGAAGCGAAAGGAGGGAAAAAGGGATTTTCCATGCTGCCACGAAGAAAGAATGCAGGGCAGAGGAAGGTTAGAAACATTTAACCTTCAGAGGAAAAATAACTGTACCGTGTGTGAAATATGTTATACTTTTTATCATCAAGTGATGAAACAGACATGGGATAGATCATCACATTATTTTGTAGCCTTGTTTCTTAATACATTGATTCTGATTGGTCAATTAACAATTAGGTAACAATTTCCAACATAGATGTGATGATTTCACATTTTCCCATAGTTTTTGATTAAAAATGTTAAAAAGGAATGTAAATCACAAATTAAATGTATATATAAACATCTAATAATAGTTGGTCTTCAAGTCAAAATCAATAATTTCAACGATCATTTCATTTATTTATTTCCACATATTTCACACTTTGAACATCAGCAAAACTGGCGCCCCAGAACAACTCAAATAAAAGTAAAATATACAATAATTCAACAATATTTGAATTTACTTGCAGCCTGTGTGTTCCGTGTATTTCACAACCAAAAAAAAGAGTTGAAAAAATGAAAAGAGTTTCATTATTTATTATGGGTGTGTGTGGGACGGTTGTAATTGTGCATAACTCTCGTGTCATGCACAAACGCATTCCGTAGTGCCTTAGCCGGGCGATCATTCAGATCTCAAGACATCATCCACTGTTAGTAATCAGTCAAAAGAGGCACATTCGGTTAGTGCTGGCTTCTGTAAAGTCTTAAGAGATACCTGATGAATGAAATATATGGAGGGAGTCGGGGGGGTGGGAGAGGACGGGAGAGCGGTAGGTGTTAGGGGAGTAATGGGGCACTCCGGGACTCCTAGTTGATCACAGATCCACTGTCTGAGCAAACGCGGCAGCTCTAAATGGTAAAACACAGTCCTGTGATACTGTATAAAGAGGATACAAGGGGCCAAATAGAAGTGAAGAAACTAGACATAAGAAGACTAATCCATGCTAGTTTTGATCTGAGATCAAGGTCTTTATATTTTCTACTGTGGCCATATAGAGGAGTGCGGCAGGTTCTTACCTTCAGCACCTGCTCTAGGTTCTCCAGTTTGCCTTGGAGCTCGGTTCTCTCCGACAGAGCGCAATCTCTCTCCACTGTCACTGTGTACAGAGCCTCCTGCAGCTGTTCATACTCACTTTTTACCTGAGAGAGAGAGAGAGAGAGAGAGAGTTTTAATTAAGAATGTTTGACCATTTCTCCTTTGACCTCAGCTGATGAAATGTCATCATTTCCTGCCAACGAAAATAAAGTATGGCTCTTTACACAAAAAAACGTGGCTTACTGGTGCAGGTGTTTTGACAGCTTGAGTCATCACTGGAGGGATTGTTTTAAAGGTGCGAGCAATTAAGACATCAATTTAAACCCAAGCTTTTGTTATATAAGAGGTAGTCGTAGTCAAGCGAACATCCTTTAAGTGTCAAAACTGAAAAAGTCCTTGTTACTGAAATGACAACTGTTATTGACACCAGGCCCAGCAAACGGCAGGTCCTGGAATGCACCTATCTATAGATAGATTAAACACCGCTTCCGCAGAAGAATATCAACGACTACTTCTCTAGCCCCGCCCACTGATTCGCGCATGACAGTACTGAAATAACACAAGTGGCGCGGAACCAGATAGAGCGGGCAAGCAATAAACATGACATTCAAAAGATTGCTAAATATTGTGCAGTGGTTGTGGAAGAACAAAGACGCTGCGTAACCTTCCTTTGGATTCCAACATTAGGAATGTGTGGGTAAAGTTTCTTTTAAAGAAGTTCTAGCTCTGGATTTGCGGAGAGACCAAAATTAAAAAGCAGTGCTGTGCAGTCAATATTGGATCCGACAGGAATGGCGCTGCAATCTTATGTGAATAAAACATATTTTTACTATGCCTCCCTATTGCATTGTTAGAGACTGCTGGATATGTCCTGATAATGTGTAACCTAACGTTACATGTCTAACCAAATTCACAGAAGGCTCCAACTAAGTTTACAATGCAAACTGCTATCAATTCATAGCAGTGGGCGTTAACTCCAAGTCTTCAATGCTGCACGCCCATAAAACAGAGCGTTTGTCAAGCTGGCCTTAAAACCGGGGTAGAAAATATGCCATTACGATTGTGATGTTTTCGAATGTAAAAACCATGCAAACTTCATAAGTAGATCTCAGACAATTATTTTTCTATCTACATACTGTACACCACGGGTCCCCTTACATGGAATTCACCATGTTGTTTCTACAGTAGCCCTAAACGGACAAACTTGCTCTACAGAGTGCGTTTCGTAAATATGTTATCTCCTTCGGCGACCATGCGAAAACGTGATGACATCTTAGTTCTGTGTCAACCACCGTTGTGCTTCGAAAGGGAGGGGTGGGTGGTGGAGGGAGCCGTTAAATTTCATACACTGGACCTTTAACACGCTGCTTATCAACCAAACTCTAAAGACACATTTTAGCTTCCGATATTGTTGTTCTATAGCTCAGGAGCTTTCTAGAAGCCATAGTTATAGGGAAAACGCGTCATCCTTAAACTCCAGCTGAGAGCTCAGGCACGATCTCTGAAGCAAGAGCAGTGTATTTAGAGCCAGAGAGAGAGGAGGGGCTGACGTCCTGTATCGATCGCAGCTTCGGTCATGATAAAAAGCTGAGCTGTCAGAGAGAGGCAGTGAGTACACACTCCACACCTGCCCCATCTGACACTCATCTCTTATCTGCAATCTGACCCGCACAGCAATTAGGACTCAACGCGCTTGTTGAATTGTCTACTTATCACGATCCAAGCAACCAAAATTACAATAAAAAGAAGGTATTTTGAGAAATGTCTCAGTGATTTTGTGTTCACACAATAGAACGGGGTCCAGCATTCTTCAAAATATATTCATTTGTGTTTAGCAGAAGAAAGAAAGTATTTTCTTTCTCAAATTTTGGTGTGACATAAGGGTGAATTACGTCACATCATAGGCTATTTTTCACATTATAGGCTATTTTTCACATTATAAGCTATTTATACGGTCTAATCCAGAGAATTTTTTTTGCACTGATATTTTAGTTTGCAGTTTCGGTTTGTTTGCCTAAAATTTATATATACTCCATCTATTTTTACATTTTCACAAGTTCAATAGAGGTATAATCATAACTTGTGGCGGTGTCACAACGTATGGCATTATGCCTGCGCTTGATCACATACTTTATATTTGTTTTGTATGGTTCTGTAATTTAGAACAATATTTTTCATTCATTGAAGCTTAAACCATCATCTGATGTCCCCATTCCCCATGTATTTTAAATATTTAAATGAATATCATAAAACGTGCGAATAGTCGACTTATGGCCCAAATGAAATCTAAAGAATCTAAAGAAATGAGGGCAGCCCATCCCTTTAAGCTTTCTAAAAATGTGCTTTCTCTCATGTTGTAATTCTTAGCCACTACACCCAAGCTTTGCGGTTGCTATCATGATGGCCATTCTGAGTGATGGGATGGAGCTCTAGATTCAATGATGTTTCACTCTAAAACAGTCATTTGAGATGGGGGATGGATGTACGCACAAGATAAGTGATGCATGAAGGACCATTCTTTTAAAAACAACAGCATTCTCACGTGACTTGTCGAAAGTAGCCACACCCTAACTGCTCTTGGTTTAGCATTGCAACAAAAGGAGCAGTTTGTGGTAAACACTTGAATGCAATTCTCAACATCTCCACAAGGGGTGCTATGCCACAAAGTTGGTTCAGCCATGGTAAATTTAAAGGCCCTCCAATGTAGCACTTTCACAACATGTAATATAAATCTTAGGAGTCTACAGAATATGTCTGTGAAGTTTCAGCTCAATATTCACCGCAGATCTTTTATTATACTGTGCACTACAAGTCTATTTTTGCCTGTGAGGAAAAACAGGCTGTTTTGATGTGTGTCTCTTTAAATTTGGTGTGTGTCCCTTTCCAGCAGAAAGTGCATGGCTCTGCGAACCAGTGCTTCGGACAGCAAAACTTAAGAGAATGGCCATTAAGTGAATGAGAAACACTGTCTCATCATTAAAAACCAAACACATTGTTTTGTATAAGTGAGAGTACATAAGACAAACGTGTTATTTGTTTAAAATCTGAGCAAGTTTTCTGAGTGAATGCACAATTGCGTTACGTCTTTAAATCCGGCACATTGCTCTTAGTGACAGTTAACGTGATAAACGCATCAAACAGTATCTATGAAAACCGAAAACAAGGGCACAAAAAAATATTATCATCATATCTATAAGAATCGAAAACACGACCCATTATGAATGCAGAATTTTACTAACATTTGTTTGTGACGCTTCCTGATGTCTTCTGCACATTCCACATTCAGAGGTAAATGAAGACTTTTATGTTAGTTTTTACATCCGACACACTTAAGTTGTTTTGGAGACATTCTTGTCACTGGCTACAACTGCTCTTGAGTGAAAATGGCAGACAGCGTGTCTCTGGCGGAAAGTGGAATCTATGCTCATAAGGTGGAGTCCGTGAGCAGTCATGGGCCGGGCGTTATCAGAGTGACATCACTTTTCAAAGTTATCGCCAACAGCCTGTTCAGTGTGGATATTGTGGTCTATAGGAGATTGGGAAAACAGAATGGATGGGTTTGTATAATTACAGGGTGGTTCTGCACACACACTCGCGACTCAAATTTTGGTTATGATAACATGTTAAAGTGCATTTTCCGGATTCGGGAGCTCACTCTATCAGGTCCTTCAAGGGATAGTTCACCGAATTTGTTTTTACTTCTGTCATCATTTATTAGCCTGCATGTTAAAATCTGTATATGACTCTTTCTTCTAGGGAACACTATAGAAGATATTTAGAGAAATGTCTCAATGATTGTGTGTTCATACAATGGAAGTCAGTGGGTGCCAATGTTCAAAATATCTTCTTATATGTTCTGCAGAAGAAAGCTTCAGCTTCAGAAATTACATGAGGTGAAGAAATAATTTAAAATTTTGAGTGAACTATCCCTTTAACACAAAAGCACACATTATGTAAGTTCAGCATGTGTTGATGGATGCATACTTGCACTTGAACATACTTGAACAAAGTATGTTCCTAGTCTCAATGTATAGGCCAAAATAGAGTAAAATCCAGGTTCCAAAGTATATATACAAAATAATAGAGAATCCGTATATGATATACTGTAACTCTACAGTGTATATATATCACACATTTACATTACAGTGTCTGTCAGGCGATAAGCTGTGCATTATTAGCATATCTGTTCCTTTATTTGGTAACTGCGCTGTCTGTTTCCAAACAATACCCTCTCCCTTTCTGTACCTGCTATGTATTTCTCATAGGTACTGCATTCATAAATGTCTAATAAGAGAGAAGGGATCTTGTTTTGCTACATTTCACAACGCACCTATTTGGAGGTAATGAAATGCAGCCTACCTTTAAACAGCTCAGCTGGAAAACACTGCTCTGCCAGGATCGCATGCCAAAACGTGCTGTCAAATAACCACTGACACATAGGACTAAAAGATGAACTGTAAGCAGGTTAGAGGGACACTGCATAAATCAGCAGTATCAGACGTGCAAGTGTGAGACAGAATTAGGGGAGACTAGAAAAATGCTGATCAAAAGACCAAAGTAGACGATTAAAAATCACAGGTGCTGCTACAGTATATGATTAAGACTATTAAAGTGGAGGATAGATTAAGACATGAAGCGTGTGTGGACCGTTAGCACTACTCTTTGATTCTTTTACGTAATCTGTGACAAAACCTTTGGGAAATCGTTACATTGGCCCTAGACTTTCTCAAAATGGGAAATCTTTCTTTTAAACTGCAAAGAATGGCATGCATGAGTCCGTAAGCTTCTCATACTAACAGCATTGGAATTTCTTGTAAATACGTATAATATATATTATTAAACAAGCTGAATATTTAAGATTCGCTTAAAGGGAAATCGCTCACTCCCCCCTCCCTTTCGAAGCACTATGGCGGCTGAAACAGGACTGAAATGCCAAAGGAGATAACGTGCTCTGTAGAATGAGTGAGCAGTTTGTCCGTTTAGGGCTACTGTAGAAACTTCCATCAATTTCATGTTAGGGGACCAGCGGTGTGTGTAGGTAATAAAAAAACGCATCATGATCTAAGGTCTTTATACACCTCTGAAGACATAGTTATGCACTGTATATTATATTTCTGTCAATAGATCCTCCTAATGAATTACACATAGTACATTTAATTTATTTTGTTTACAAATCAAAAAAACGTATATCTTAAAACGTTTTTTGGCAATGGGGGACTTGTTATATTAGTTACATTTAGTAATTCCTTAGTTCATCATTATTATAAAACATGTAAAAAACATTAGAAATGTTACTTACATTCTGCCTACATGCATGACCACGAAATGCATTTGATTAATCATCAATTAGCCTATCAACTAAATTATTTATGATAAATTAATAATAATTTATTAATTGTTAACATCCTTAGTCTCATTAGAATACATTATGACCATGATGTGTGTACAAACAACAGTTTTATATGAAATGAATGAGATACTGGGATCTAACTGATGTGTTGAGTAATATTCAATATGTCTGAGTGACGGCAACATGACTGATGGGAGTTACGGTCTATCAGCGTCAAGACAAAGCGGCACTTTAAAAAACGTTGCTGCTCAACCTTGAACCCAATCATGTTTTTATATCATTCAGCTATTGGAAAAGCGTAATATCCGCCAGTTCCAGAGAGCAGCGCTTCTTCATATCCTCCCAAACAACCCCAGCAAAGCCAGTGAGCCACAAACCCACAGCCGCGCAGTACACACTCAAACACATATAGCATACCCAAAAACACAACGTCTGGTGTACTGTGTAACCAGACATTGTCATAAAAAGATCTGCCAGGAAATTGCTTTGGTGTGACTATATAAATAAACATCAGTAATCGACAATAACAAGCAATATCAACTTGACCATCCAGGAAATTACATGTTTACCCCTTTAGCACCAACACACAATACAGATGGACCGTGAATGAAACCCACCCAAAAATATATTAATACCAACATGTTGAAGAGGATTAAGAGAAACGGACGACAGAGATGAAAATCTACTTCACACATGAAACACATTCTTGAATTTAGCACATCTGGACACACTTTCTCCATTTCAATAGCCGGGTTACCATCCAAAGTTGAAAGATTAGCTTATGCGCAAAATTGGAATGAGCAGTTTGGGAAACGCAGTCGTGACAGTTCTGGGAGGCATTTACAGAAATACTCTGACGACTTTGAACAGGCATTTGAGATGCTGTGAACAAGATCAGTACTCTGGTTAGTCAGCTTACGCCGTCGGGTACTCTGGTTAGTCAGGTACACAACTTTTTGGAGGAATTTATTCAGCAAATGCGTTTCCATCTACAATTATTCGCATTAACCCTTTTTCGCAAGTTATAAAAAACACCTCAAACGAGCGCAAAAACTTTTTGATAATAAATGCTTTCAATTTCTAAATTTAAAAACCCGGCTGTTGATTCTTAGTTTCTTTGCCTGCTATGCAACCACAAAGAACAATTATCAGACATAAAGACAGACACGAGAAAACTGTCCGTACCATTACGGCTGCATGTTAAACAGCTGGCAAGAGACATTAACAGATAAACCTGTCTGTAAGGTTTAAAATGGATTAGAAATTATCCTTTGCTCAAGGGTCTAGATTTGTGTTTCTGTAACACCAGGTAAAGCACCTCAGTGCTTCTGCCCAAGAGACAAGCTGTTTCTTCAAGGCAGTCCTGCCAAAAGTTTTAATGGAGTTCTTGCCGTTGGTCGCTGAGGTGCAAATTCAACGTTTAAGGTTTAATTGTTGGTTAAAAATGGTTGGTTGTTTTGTTGTGATCGTAGCAAGCGTTTTTTAAAGATGTCTGTCCGCCCCCATTCAAGGAGACAGGTCTCGTATTACTAAACTTGTAGCAAATATTGCAGATGAGTGCCGATTATTTTTCCTGAAGGAATTTTTGGTAAAGCATTCCTGATCAGTCACTCACAAGGCTCCATTTAAACCTTAGAAGGCAACCACATATAAGAGTTAGGCGGTGAAGAGGTTCAGGGTTTGATATTGAGTGTGTGGATATACTCATTCGTAGATGAACTCATCCATCTTCCGAGCGAGTGGGTGGTCACTGATGTGCTCCAGCAGGGCAGAGGGACTTAACGGATTGAGTTAGAGGAGCAAAAATGTGTTGCGGGCGGCCCAAGGCCTCCAGCTTTATGAAGAACAATCCTCCATTTCCACTCAAGTGGGAAAAACACCATTAGCTCTCTCCACCAGAGAACAAAATACCGCCGGAACGGATTACAATGCCATTGTGTGTGTGGAGGGGTTGTTATCTAGCCCTGAAGCCTGAATGAGACTGACTGCTTACCTGCTCATACTTTGCTGCCTTCTGGATATCGTTGAACAACTGCAGATTCAGACGTGCTTTCTCCTGCAGAACATGCTGAAGCTCACTCTCCTGCAAACACACACAAAACCGTTGAGGGAGAGATCAGATTGTCAGTTTTTGCACGCATGTGTCAGGCAGAAATAATGACTGGCATACACAAATAAACACGTTTAGACAGGAGGCTCCGTTCCTGGTAGGAACAGAGAGTTTTCAATCTAGTCAGTGTTTGTCAATGCATTATTCATTTAGAGAAGAGCAAGACGAAGAGAGTAAGAGAGAGAGAGAGCGATGATACACGCACACAGTAAAGGAAAGAGAGGGGAGAGAGACACTGCAGTCTATACTGTGTGTCTTAAAGTCTGACACCGAAGGTTTGAACTAGAGAACATGCCAAGAACTAGAAAGTAGAGAGAGAGAGACTATTATAACTATTATTGACACATTATGTCACATTTATTTTACCATCTTAATTCCACCTGGTTAACAATTATTAATTTCATTTTGCACTGTAATTAAATTGTATACTATTTGACTTTTTTTGTTAATACTACTTGTTTGCTTCATTTGGGCAACATTTTTATTTTACAGCTGAAGTGATGGACAATTGACGTTTTCGCTTTTTTCTAATTCTATTTACTCTAATATATTATTATAGATGCATTTAACATGTATTCATGTTATAATTTTATATTCATTCACAGCCGTACTTGGGGTACAAACTGAAGCTAAGCTTTGAGAAGAATTTAAGGAGGCCTGGCAAAAAGTACACATAGCCCAAGAGCAGCCCTAAACAGACCAAGCCCTGGAGTATGACTGCTGAATATTACTACAAGAGAGGATCAACAAATATGAATAACAGATAAAATCGAATTCAGCGTACTACATGCTGTTTTTTATTTTTCTATGCATTTTTGTATACTAGAATAAAACCCATATTTCCTGATATGCAGTATATTTTTCTGCCAAATAATTTTGCCCAGTAAATATCTTAAACATTTGGGACCAGATTAACTAAACAGAGACATTTAGTGTAAGAATGTAATTTCAAGGAATTTCTGGTTGTGATTTACTGACATGTTGCATATTTACACAATCTTTTGTGCTAATAAATACTATTGCTTTACAGCGTTTCTGTAAATCCTGACAGTAGCTTTTTAGCGCTGGCGCAAGCTCTTGGTAAATCTGTCCCTTAGTGTTTTGTCCATGTTGTACCATAAACTTCACTTTTATTGGTTTTATAAAAGCTACACTTAGAGCAAACATTGCACATATATACATCTCTCGACATCATATTTGGCCTCTACTATACGTGTGTGTTGCTAAGGGAGTACACAGGACCAGAGCACATGCTGATTTCATGATTGAATCATCTGTGTGTCTTTAAATAGCTCTGTGTAATTAGGTTAACACCTCAAATCATTGGTTAATCTTGAATGCGGATGAGAATTTGCATACGCCCCCTAACCAAACCTCATCCCATGCAGATTGAGATTCTTGCCTCGCAGACAGCGAGAAATTTAATTACACTCCACTCACATCCATGTGATGTGATGCAAACGTCACTTAAACATGTTATCTTCTGGGAAAGAATTATGGGCTTGCGTGTTTATCTTCGTCTGACTTTCTGTCACATTCCCCAGAGTAAGGTTTAATCACTGTTTTATTGCTCAGATGTTGCCTTTTCATAGCTCAAGGAGACCAAAAAAAACCTAAACCAATAATGTTTGATCTCACACGTTTCCTCCGTACGTACACAGACAGACACACACACACACACACACACACACACACACACACAGTCTCGCCCCATAACAGAAGATCACCTCGATTTCTATACATTCAGTTTCATCGAAAAGTCATTGTGATCTCAACTACTGTCAATTCGCTGCAGTCACTTCCAATCTCTCCTGAGCAGCACATGACGGCATTGGCAGACCGCTCGCTAAACATCGATCCAGAAAAAACTCTGAACGGATGATAGACTGAGCCACAGAAAAAAAGAAGTGACCCGGTGTGGAGAGAGATCTAATGATTACAGATTAGACGCATATAAAGTCGGATTCACACCGAACGCTGACAAATTGCACGAGGCAGCCCGGGAGACACAGCGCTGGTTCTGCAGCAGCGCAATCTGCATGTGCTGCAAACATAAGAACAAACAGAAAAATAAAGGGCATGCCATGAGGGAGGTCATAACAGAAATGTTCATTCTGCTGGAATATCCTGATAATAATGCATTAGAAGTGAGGAGGACACTAAGACTCGCACACTAAACTCGCCGTCCTCTGTATAACACTGTTTATGTTTTGGTCTATTTTCTATGGTCTATGAACAGCCATTTCTTCATTTGTTGGGTATTATTGCTTCTAGTTTGTGCATTTTAATTCACAGAAATCCTACAAAGTATGTTGTCTCGCAAAAACGTGCATTCTTTTTTGTCACATTCATAACGCATACATTTTTCTCTCTTTTATGATAGAACACTTGTGCTTAGACTGACATTTTTTCTGATGTCTGGACTCTAATATTCAATACATTGGTAATACATAAATTCTCTGAAAATGTATATTTCAAGTTTTGACTGAAAATGTCACTGGGATTGTACCAGTTTTCTTTAACTGCATGTCGTGTCTACTCCAAATAATCTATACGATGAACACTCAAGAAGCAAGAAATCCAATCTGAACATAGCTAGTGTGTTATATTTTGGATCTAGACATCCTGCTGTGTGAAATGTGTCCAGTCAGGGATGGGGTAATGGATGTCAGCCCCTTCCAGGAAATAAGCGACGGTGACCTTTGAGACGACACAATCTGTTCGGCTCGGTGCTTGTTCGCCAAACGCCGCTCTCTCTTCGCAGTTGTGTTTCTTCCGGTCCCTGGATACTTTTCTCAAGAGATCCCCATGACACCAAGATTCAGTTTAACTGAGATTAGTGGTACTCGCTGAGGAATTGCACCTTGACTTTTTGGTAAGAAAACTGAGTTTCTCAGCTTCTGAAAGGAAGGTCAAAAGGGTGGAAGATTTTCTTGCTATTATTAATAGTAGGATTGGGCACCCCTGATCTATAATATTTATGATGTTTTATTGCCAGTTTTATTGTCCACCAGTCAAAATAAATACATCTGAATTTCCACATTTAAAGGACAATCTGTGTAATAGAGTCAATAAATAGAGTTAAAGGAGCAGTTCACCCAAAAAAGAAAAGTCTGTCTTCATTTACTCCATTTACTACCACAGTAGAAAGAAAACTTAATAAATATGTTAGTTCTGTTTATATTTTGAAGAATGTAAGAAAGCAAACCTTTCTGCGGCACTTTTGACTCCCTTTGTCATGTTTCCTATGGTTGTTAATGGTGGTTTGGTTACAAGTATTCTTCCAAATATCTTTCTCTGTGTTCGTCAGCACAAATGATAAAGAAAATGATGATAGAAGTTTCATTTTTGGGTGAACTGTTCATTTTATTGAAATTACAAAACATTTTGAGGAAAAGTTTTAGTTATGCTAGGTATTCTTTTGAATTATTTTGGCCAACATAGCTATAAATACACAATATGCACTTTGTACCATTAACAAAGAATCAGTAGGCATATTATTTGAAACCTGATGTGATAAAAAATATCAATTGTTTTAGTTTAAGTCGACTTATCATTCAAGAGGGGCGTGACCTTAAAATCCAACAAACAAGAGTATTTAAGTCCCCATTGGCAAAGTCAGACAATTCATCAATGCACATCAACACACAGAATAATACACCAGAGGTGCAGTCTTGTCCATATGTTTACAGAAAAACTGAATTGACATGTGAAGTAATGACTGTACTGCCACACTGCTAATAATCTTTGACCTAATTAAGAGGCAAATATTAAACACATATGCATATGGTTTGTTGAACATTTGCCAAAAGCAAACTGCCGCGTTTAATTCTCACATGAATAATCTCTGAAACGCTTTAGGTGATGTTAGGCTATTCCAAATTAACAAATGGCTATTCTAGCGCATAGATACAGACTCTGAATATATTGAAGATGAACTCATAGATGCAAATGGTTTTCACAGGGCTGTACGTTAACGGTTTTTTGTACATAGCATCTGTGCTACGTCTGTTATCATCTTTAAAAACACTAGTGCAGGTCATCACATAAATAGACAGGTAACTGAAAAAGGACATCAACGTTACAAAATTAGATGTATTGGGGCCATTTGATTTCAAGTTTTTACCAAATTAGTTCTGTATTTTCAATGCTTTACTCTACAGAAACATTATGCTATAATAACAGAGTGTGAATCATTATATTGATCAAAATAATGGCAATTTACTGAGTTATTAAAGCCCTACAACTACCCCTAAACATGAACTTTATGTATAGTCTTAAATCTATTTTATTGAAAACAAATGCCTTTATGATCTGTAATGTGATAGAAAAAGGTAAAAGAGCATTTGTAGCATTCTTTCATTTGTTTCGTCACCCCCATGAGATTGATATTGACGAACTTCATTCCGTTTCGAAACAGCAAGATAAACCAGTAATGTTGTACATTATACAATAATAATAAGCATGTAAATGATTATATATTACAATTATAAAATAGATGACAACTAATTGGGACAATAAAGACCTCTTTACTACCCTTAACCTCACTGTACACTTATTTAGTAAACAACTGTTAGCCATTTTCAAATATTTTCTTCATTTTGTTGAATATGAATGTTTGATCTGATACGGTATGTGATGTATTCGATCTTGCACTCTTATGTACAGTCAGTACTACTTGTCAAGCTACTTACTCCCTACGCCACAGAAACTTCGGGGAAACACTGGGACGTTGTTTTTAGACTATACAATTTTGAACGGAGAAAGACCCACTCACATTTAACCACGTTACTCCATATGTCGCACTGTACAGCCCTGTTTTATAATAATGATATGCACTGTATCTTATAAACAAACCTGTAAACCTTTTTTACTGTTGATTTGAACCAACAACATGCATTTTCGATATTTGTCTTATATACAGTACAACCTATACACGCATAGCACTGAAACATGACATCGGTATACCAATTTGCAAATGGATGGGAATTATTTTTGTTTTGGATGTAGTTATGGTACGAAATCGCAAAAGCATTTAGAAGCACATGCGGAGATCTGTGTTCAACATGGCTGCCTGCAGTAATCAGATGTAAATGTGATGAGTGAATAAGACGGAGAGCCAGATGGTCCCATATGAGAGACCACCCCTCCATCCCACCCTCAAAGATACTGCACAACACAACCAGAAACAGTTTTCAATTGAACTCTGCTGATCTTGGACAAAACAGATGAGAAGACGAGAGCAGGGCACAGATGACACGTTCTCGTTTGACGGTTATTCAATGAGCCATTTAGATTGACCAAATTCTTTTTTGCAAGCAACATATAGATTTAGGCAGAAATTTTGTTAATGACCAAATTTTGGAGAAGGCATTAAAAGTGTTTACTACTCATGGTAGCTTTTCCGGTATAACTGAGCTGCAATGAGGGAATATGAGACTGAAACTGGCATGTTTTTTTCTAGAATTACTTTTAACACAAGGACATCATATATTTTTTGCCATTTTGTTCCACTTTAATTCACGTTAGCCTTTCAGAAGGACGCAGAATGACCACAAAAGCACAGAGTGTAACTACCAAAGCCGAGGGGACAAACTGCCCTGCTCTGTCACTTATGGACACACACAACGGCACACATATACTCACAAAACGACCACACAAACAACCCAGGGCATCTTGTAGATGATTCAAAGGCTCCCACATATGCACACAGATTTTAAGTAATTGAGTTAGGACCTTGCAGCTCCGTGAATAGTGTGCTTGACTGGGAACATCACTGACTGTACTCATGCGAAGAGGTCACATTTCATCCAGACATTTCAAGTACTGTTTTAGCAGCTTAATAATGACATAAAAGTGGCCAAGATACACCTGATGAAAAAGGGACTAAAATAGTTCCATCACCCTATTTAAACTATACTGTATTTACTTTTTAAAGCGACTCCATTACAATTTACCAAAAATGTTGCAATGCTCCTGATCCTTGTATCATCCTAGCGATAAATAAAGATTGCATTACATGAAAACAACGTTGAAATGATGTTGGAGGAGCTTGGGTGAATGCTCTGCCGATACGCCGTGAATAAAGGTTAACAAACAAGCCATAGGCGCTCTCAGGCTTTGAACATGTTTTCGTGTGTAGAGACCTGCCAAGAGATTAAGCTCAGTGTATTTTTACAGCAGTCATTACAGTATAATGCGGTATAAAGAGACTCCCAGGAGAGAAACAGTATACACGGCTGATTCTCACACACTGAGACACACGCACATATTTACTGAAGACACATCAGTGACTTACAGCACGGTGTTTATAAAACACTGTTATCACTACGGACCATATCTAGCCTTAAAAGAAAGCAGTTCGCATTTTAAAATGAAAAGTTTTCTTCATTTAAGATTTTTGGTCTTCGAGAACGCCCCAGCACATCCCCAAAGGAAGGTTTTCTTAGACTGAGCTAATATCTAAGTACAGCTAAATAAATGCACACAAATACAATTCAAATAAACTGAATAAAGCAAAAACCACTGAGGAATACATAGATAAAATGAAGTTGAGGGGCGTGTTGATCAGCTTCTGTTACTCATAACACAAGATACTTATATCCCTGACTGATTACCTTACAGCTCTGGCAACTCTACCTTCATTTCTAGTATAGTGTATTCCATATTAAAACACGTTGGTTGCAATTCACAACCTAACTGCTAGATGCCGCTAAATTTCATATACTGAACCTTTAAAACACTCTAATTTAAGATATGTGATTTGTGACCCTGGATCACAAAACCAGACTCAAGTAGCACAGGAATATTTGTAGCAAAAGCAAACAAAACATCGTATGGATCAAAACGATATATTTTTCATGTTAATTAAAGATCATGTTCCATAAAGATATTGTGTAAATTTCCCGCCATAAATAAATAAAAACATTCTTTTTGTGAGTAATGTGCTATGCTAAGGACTTCATTTGGACAACTTTAAAACTTTAAAAACACTACTTATCATGTACAGCGTGACACGTTGTGTTATGTGAACACTTGATTCATTCTATAAAAGGCCGCAAACCAGGAATCACATCTGAAATTCAGGGCATGACCCATTTAAAAGGTTTTTCTCAAGTCCCAGCAAGCTTCTCTCATGTGTTATGGAAGAAAAGTCTTCCCCGAATGCTGAGGTGAGATGAATAAAGAAAAGAAAGAACCTCTTTAAAATAGTTTCCCATGGCAGTCAAGGACGATTAGCTTCTGTACGGCATATCGCCACCAACCCTTACTCTCTCTCTCTCTCCTTCCACATTCACTCTTTTTCACTATCTTGCTCTTACATTTTTGTCCTTCTATCAGCTTTGTTTCCCCTGACAGCGCACCCTGAAGTCAGTGCTCTACGTCTGGAGTACGGGTACAGTGAGAGAGAGAGAGAGAGAGAGAGAGAGAGATGATGCCCTTGAGAGGGATGAGTATGTGTGTGTGTTCATGGTGTAGCAGCACAGCAGGCCATGTTGAAAACTAAAAGCCTTTCCAACATCTATGTGCCTCCAACGAGAAATCACCTCCATCAGCAACTGCGTTCCAGCAGAAATGGTCCACCTGGATCAAAATGTACTGTGCCAATCAAAATTCGGCATAATTATGATACAGAAGCACACAGATCTCATGGGAAGACCAGCAGAAGTGGGCCATGTCCCACAAGGTTAATGGTTTATTGCCCTGTACAATCCTACACCGCGCTCCAATGTTGTGGCTTCGAGCGATGCGTCGTAAGGTGACCTGTGCTCTGGTCACGGTTAAAGGAGCCGTATCATTAAAAACTCATTCACTGATGTTGCAAATACAAGAGTATAACATACACCATTGTACACAGTGCAAACCATTTATGGGAACCATTGACATTATAAATGAAGAAATCAGTGACATTATTAATATTAAATATAAAATAAAGTACCCATGGTTTTTACTGGAGCCCTGAAGTAAGCATTATTACTCATTTCAACCAGATTAGTCAATCCTATCGAGGTTAGCCAGTCACACCAGATGCAATTTACATAAAAAGTCTTAAAGGCACAGTAGCAAGTTCATGAAAAAAGTATTTAAGTAGAACTAAATAATGACAGTGTTTGTTTTTTCACGCTTTACTCTATGAGATAAAGCACACCAGTCATAAACCGCTCGCAACTTTCATTTTCTAAAAAAATGTCATTTATTATTTCTTTCGTCTTTACTGACTCTCAAATGATTCATTCAGCGATTCTTCTGTCTAATGCATTCTGTCTGTCAGCCTACTCTGATTGGTCAGATGGTCTAGTCTGCTGTGATTGGTCTAATGTAGTGTGGAAACGCAAATGGAACGTAGGCGGGCATTACAACGAGTGACGCAAATCCGACTCTGAACTGAAATAAGAACGACAGAGGACTCATTCCTTCACAACTCCTTACTGGTGGAACATTCTTCCTAACGCGGTCCAGTCAACCACATCTCTCACAACCTTCAAAAAACGACTTAAAACACACCTATTCTGTGAATACTTGACGAACAATTGAAAGAAAAAAACGTACACTAACCCTCTTCTCCCAACAGGTAGTTACTTTGTATTAGCACTTAATGTACTATTGCTCTTTTTTGAAATATCGCTTATTGCTCCCCGAACTCTTTGTAAGTCTCTTTGGATTAAAGCGTCTGTTAAATGACTAAATGTAAATGTAAACTTTGTTATTCGCTCACTTTCGGCTTTACAACTTGGCAGACTGCTTAGATTCACACACAGCAACATTACACACCACATGAACTGTACTTTTAAGGACATAATATTTATGTTATCTGCAGAAAACTGTTCCTGAACAGTTTCTGGACTTGGAAGGCTAGACCGTTTCATTTCAGTTCACTTCGTGGTCTTCGGGGCTGGGTACAGTCACAGCCTTCGAATTGGGACACAGCTACTACGTCTTAAAAATAGCTTTTTACTTCTGCTGTCTGGATTTAGGCTACAACGGTAACAAATGCATTAATTTGATAAGATATATTGTTAGACAAAAACTTGTAAACATCATAATCATAATCTTCTAAAAATCTATGGGAAAAATCTCTCTTTCGGTCGAGAGAACCCCTATGGCGCTAACTTCCGGGTTGGCCTACAAAAATACGTCATCTCTGCACCACTACATTGCTGACAATTATAATGGTGTATGTTGGAATACAAGTCAACTGCCATACACCGCAACATAAATGAAAAATTACTGAGGTGAAAAATACTAATCTGAATCACAATGAACAATAAAGGAAACAGTTACTAGATCTGCCGTAAACTGCATTACAAATAGCCAGCCATATTCATAGCAATAAGCTCAAATTCTTTTGCATCCTTACATATACAGTAATGGCCAGAAGTGTTGTCCAACTTTGGGAAATTTACTTCTTCACTGTATTTCACAATATATATATTACAGATACATTTTTAATGTTGCATGTATGTTTTATTGGTGTCAGGTTTGAGAAGAATTCAAAGAGGCTTGCCAAAAAGTTAACCACAACACATGTGAAGTTTATTGAGTCAAGGCCCAGGAGAATGACTACATAAATCACCACAAGAGAGAATCAACAAAAATTAATAGCAGATAAAACTGTGTTTGATGTACTTTTTGTATATTTTGTATATTGTATATTTTGTATATTCTTATGTACTGTAGTTTGTCTTTATGCCGAATAATTCTGTCCTATAAACATTTGAATGGTTTAGCATTTTGTTCATTATGCACCATAGAGTACATCTCATATTTTGATGGTTTAATCTAAACCATCAAACATATCCCCCTCCGGACATCAGTTTTGGCCACTACTTCTTCTAGATGAAGAATAAACCACAACTATAAATGCACAACAACCATCTTACAAACATCTCAGAAGATTCTTCATATTTCACCCAGCATGCATGACCCTCTCCGGAGACTTGTAAAGGCTCTCACCAGAGTTTGACATGACTGACTCTTTTTCTTCACCTCCTCCTCAAGAACTTCACACTCCTTTCTCTTCTTGCTGATCTCAGTTTCCTAAGGAAGAGAGAAAATAAATACTGTTAGGTGGATGGATGTAAGGATTCATTCTGCTATTTAGTACACTACCTTCAGAAAGCTTTATGCAGCATAACACACAAACACTCCGTGTGCACACGCCAGCATAGAAAATAGTATTCACACAGCTGCCGTGGACCCCATATAAATCACCTATAAATAAAAACAGTTCACCACCAATGAGATGCAAAAAATCTAAAAATCACAAAAAAAAACATACTTGGTACAAGAAAAAGTAAGCTAAGCACAATTTTGAGAAATGCACACGGTAATACAAATGTCTACAGGACAGTTAAAGTGATAGTTCGCCCCAAAATAAAAATTCCGTCATCGTTTACTCACCCTCTTGTCATTTCAAACATGTATGACTTTCTTTCTTCCGCAGAGCACAAAAAAAGATATTTAGAAACATTTGTTAACCGAACAACATCAAAACATATTAAAAACATAAACTGTTCTGCAGAAGAAACAAAGTAATGCATTTTGATATTACAAACGGGTGAGTAAAGGATGACAGAATTTTTATTTTGTGGTGAACTATCACTTTAAAGTCATCGGTTTGGGGTGGAGCTATCTGCTTTTCTGACCAATGGTAGATGGGGAAGCATGCATGAAACAAACCAAAAGCTATTTTTCCAATTGATGACGCAAGCGGTGCTGAAATGACACATTTTTACATTTACACAGGATGTCAGCATTGGTTTATCCAAACCTTAGCGTTACACACAAGACGGATGAAGTCTCCACTGCTGATGTCACTCTCTAATTACTGTATATCTCACTGTGATACACACAAACACACATCCGTAAGAGCGTAATATGGGTAATTTTTCAACGCTTTGTTTTACAACACTACCCTTTCAAAGGACACTGAACCTGCCAATGGCTTAATGACTTTCATTGGTCTCCAGGGAGGCAGGCTAACCGTGTGCCTGTACGTGGGATTGTACAGGTATGTGTGCGTGTTTTGTGCTACACATGGCCATCGCGTCCTTATAAAAATGTTTGAATCAGTCTAAACAGAAGTCAACCTGAGCTGGGAGTGAGAGTGTGTGAACATCCATGCAGGTATTAGTGAATGGCAACATCCATCCTGCTTAGTGACACCAGGGATGGAAGACATAAGATCCAATTCCAATAATAAATGAACATCTATGAGGATGGATGGATAAGAGAGATACTGAATATTCAACACTTAACGCTGATCGGCCATTTAACACGCATGTGCTGACTCTAGAAACAGAGTAGATGTTTCAAGCCTATTTAGTCATTTGTGAAATAAGCCTTTGTTTAGACGCAATTTAATTTGCATTACTGCTGGATAATACTTTTTACAGAACATCAATTCTGCTAAATATTTCCTGAAATGATGTTGAAATGATGCGTTCTGTACCAGAGAAGACACATGCATATTGTCTGGGTCCTTATTTTCTGCCTTTAAACCCATTTACATAATTTCAATTGATCCAACATATTAATCTTGGGATAATCTAATCAAATATCGTCATCGGATAACCCAACACGTTATTCGCATTCTTCCTGCATATCATACAGTCCTATTTACAGTACATTAAAATCAAAGACCTAATAATAAACAGTCAATAGAATAATTTAAGAATAACATTGTACTGCCAGTCTGGTATCACTAAAGACAAAAGCAGTCATTTCACAAATCTCGACACTTAAAGTACAATGACATACAATTTATGAAATATTGCAGCATATATTGTAAATAGTTTATCAATGTGGGTCATTATCTTTTACAAATGTTTGTGCCCTCATAATCGTTAGTAGACTATCCATTTTACATAACGTATGTTAGACGGCTTGGGCGGAGCATCCGCTAACTCCTCCCCTTTAACTGTAAATCTGCTGCCAGTTGCATTTCCGTTTTTATACATTGAATCGAATTTCAGAGAAACACGAAAGCCACGCCCACAATTTTTCTCATTAGAAATCCCATCAAAATACGGAAGTAAAACTGATCGCAACATCCGGTTAATTGGGACTTTAACTAACCTAAAAAGGTCCAAAACAGCTTTGATCTGCAAATTTGTCAGCATCAGGGAAGAAGAGAGGGTAAATAAAATAAATCACACAACTAAGGCCTGCCTGCTCACTGAAACAACAACATGGTGAATATTCCATGTATGGGGACCTTTGGTGTATGTAGATAGAATAGCTTATTCTAAGGTGATAAAACCATAACGCTTCATTATGCAAGGTCTTTATACACCTCTGAACACATAGTTATGTTTAATATATTCTGTCAATAAATACTCCAAAAAATGACACACTGTAAATTCCAACTAATTGTTTCAAAACTCAAATTCAATGCTTTTATTCAATACAATGTCAATAGAAGTCGATTTGGCATTTATTCATTATTATGGATTTTTTGTGTCCTGTATATTATATATTGTGGCCTATGTAATGTTTTTTCTGTGTTTTCTACAGTAACATAACACAACTTGGTATTGTGGGTCCGTAACATGCCAGAGAGTAATGGCTGTATCATACTGGAGTTTGGCATTGCTCTTGTTTGGTGGAGCATAGAGTTATGTAATATAGACTCGCAGCACAGATCTTAGGCGTGGCGGTATTTAATGGCTGCCGTTGAGCAGTGGGTTGTTTCCAACATGGCTCTAAGTGTTAGTATGAATATTTAACATTTTATCAGCAGTCATTTGTCTTCGAGCGTGGCGCTGATGTTCATTTAAAGGCCTCCAGCCTTGCGTTCAAGCTGGCTCGGGCTCCACGGTACATCGATACAGCACACGCTGAGATTAAATGGATGAAGGGAGAAACCTTTTCAACACAGCGATCTATCAGGCCTAATCAGCCTTTTATATAAGAGCTTCACTTTGATTTTGTATGCATGTCTTCTCATGCTGTGTAACACTGAATGCAAAGCTGTGCAGCCATCTGTAAACTGATACACCGGTACAGCTTTATATTTGAACCCTTATTAAGATGCATCACTGTTTTTGCATAACACTTTGACAGGGAAATTCAATGATAATGATTTAAAACCAGTTTATTTTAACGCTAAAAATCTTTATCTTGCAAGCCGGTAGACTACCACATTTTGTCAGATCGTGATGCATCATAGTTTAAAAATCATTTATTCACCCTCATGTTATTCAAAGACTAGTTTCTTCAGTGGAACACAAAAGAAGATATTTTGAGAAATGTCTCTGTGGTTATGTGTCCATACAACGGAAGTCAATGGGGGTCAATGTTGTTTGGTCACCAACATTCTACTAAATATCTTGTTTGGTGTTCTGCAGAAGAAAGTAAATAGGTTGGAAAAGACATGACGGAGAATAAATAAATGCAAAGATTTTCATTTTGGGGTTAACTATCTATTTTATATAAATGTATTAAGATACTGGAAATATTAATGCAAACACTGTATGATCTGAGTCTCATGGGTTCAGCAAACTACAGGAAGAAAAAAGTGTAAGGAAGAGAGAAATCTCACCGAAGGCAAGTCACAGTTAATCCCGGAAACACAGAATGGCAATAACTTGTTTTAAATACAGTACTAAGTACACAGTATTTCAACACATTAAGTGATTAAACAGGATTGCCGGTGGTTCGTAAAAAGGTGATGAAATAAACTGAAATAAAAGTCTTGTACAAAAATGCTTTATTTATGTGTATCAAAAACAAAGAAACCACAGGTAGAAACTGAGGCTTGGCTCCATTTATGATAAAAAAAACTTTGCTGTGGATTCTATAAACCGGTAACAAAATAAGGTTGCATTTACATGACCTAACAATGTACAACCAACACTACTTTTACAGCATTTAATCATTTTTTAATTTAACATTGTAACTGTATTGGCATTAACAAAGATAATTCACGACTATTAACAAAACCACCTTAACGTAAAGTGTAACATACATAAGTTATAAAATATTTTTCATGAAAAGAAGCCTAAACCTGTTTATAGAAACATGCATATGCCATATTTGTGACAATAATAAGGCAGGGACTTGACTCACGGCTAAGAAAAAGGTCACTGACACTGTACTACCACCTCATTTTAACGCCATTTTGCCTCTTAAATAAATGTATAACTCACTGAAAAGAACAAGACAAAACCAGTATTTCAGTTCAAAACATGTTTTTTAATATTTCAGTGATTGTTTAACGTCAACTGAACAGTTCTTCTTTCCTGCACAGATTCAGTTTCCTTTACATCAATAAAATATGGCACCTGCTCCATTTAAGGTCTGTGGCAACTTCATTAATACATCCAATACGCATTTAAACCCTTCTCTGACACACAAAGCTCAAACACGCTCTAGCACTGTCCCGAACACTTTCAAACTACACTTACAACTTTTTATGCACACCCAAAAAACGGATACACTCAAGTCTGCAGTTTTCAGAACCATAAAAAACATGTATCGTCCCTGTGAGGATCCAGACACTGTTCCCGATCGCTCATCATTGGAAAAGTCTGACTGAATTACATAAGGTCAGTGTGTGTGAGAGCTCGCTGCTCGAGGGTCGCTTTACCCCGCTAGACACACTGTGACTCATGTGAGGGAGAAAGACAAGCACCGCTGCGATGAAACGCATATTAAGAGCTGACCTACAAAAGGACAAGCAGAGAGATAACATAAAGGTATCGCTCTGTATGCACAAAGAAAGTAAGAACACACTACATAGACAAGAAGAGTTATGTGAGAAATAAAGAAAGAGAATTTAATTTCTAAGTGAAGCTTGCATACTCTTAGAGGAACAGTTCACCCAAAAATGAAAGTCATTTCATCATTTAATCACATTCATGTCATTTAAACCCTGTATGGACACAATACCACTGAGACATTACTCAAAATATATTTTGAGGAAACAAAGTCATATATAGATTTTGACATAATGGTTAATAAATGATGACAGAATGTTTATTTTTGCATGAACTATCCCTTTCATTCTGGCTACTGTTACAGCATTCTTGTCACAGGAAACAAAAATAAATCATATTTCTCTGCATTCTGGGAATTATTTGATCATACTTAGGCTTTATACAGACTTTTCTGTGTTATGCCCGGAATTACAATCTGTCTTTCTCGATAAAACTCTAGAGGTTACCATAACAACATACTAAGCCACTGGCAAATGCCTCAAATCCTATTTTGCACTAATTCTGTCTCATCTGTAAATCTGTTGGGTTTGGAAAGAATTATATTTCAATATACTATAACAAACCTGCTTCTTACACCATCACTGACAGAAGAGATGTGAGTCCTGCAAGGTGAATTCTCAATTTCCTGGTTGCGTATGAAATGTACAAAGAGCTCCTATCGAGAAGCATAATGCCACCAAGACTTCCCGTTTGAAAGCACCATGGATGTATCCTTCACTGCCTCAATTTTCCCACAATCCGGTGTAAGTAGATCGATGGGTGGTTGAATGAAAAATAAAGTCGTCTGATGAAGTTTTTTTCGTGTCCCACAAAATGTCTATGACTGTTACACCCCTCTCCTGACTATCTAAGCAGCATGACACAGTCTCTCTCTCTCTCTGATCCTGCGTCCTGATCTTAAATAGAAGACAGATGTTTCCCACAGGGAGATAAAATAGTCTTGATAAAACATGAACATGAATTTTGAAAGATGGCTGGTTAAAACGGGATAAACTTGGGTACATTGAATCAAATAAACCCAAAGGTAAATGGTGCAATGAAAAGTCCTTAAAGGAACAGTTCACCCAAAAATGAAAATTCTGTCATCATTTACTCACCCCTGAGTCGTTCCAAATCTGTATACATCTCTTTGTTCTGATGCACACAGAGAGAAATATTTGTTAGAATGCTTGTAACCAAACACTTCTTGACCTCCATTGACTACCATAGTTGGAAAAATGACAATGGGAGTCAAAAGTGCCCCTGAACTGTTTGAGGGTGAGCAAATGAAGAATTTTCATTTTGGGGTGAACTGTTCCTTTCAGGCAATATTCATTTCCTATCATTTGTCTTTGCATTACAATCACTAAATGTGTTCAAATGTAATACATACCTACATAAACAGCCGAGTAGATTTTACAAAAGACCACAAGCGACAATATTGCTTCTCTAACAAACACATCAGGCTTTAGCTCTAGGATTAGGTTTCCAGTAACACGTATACTGTAAAAGAGAGAGCAGGATGAGATTTGAGCATGTTAGTGACTCAGAAAGCAAAGCACAGGGGCTTGAGCTTTGCTTTGAGCTTAACAGAGGAACACAAAGACAGACCCGAGCAATTAAGGTAATGTAGTGGAACATACACACAGCACATCACAAGTGAAATTACAAACACAGTCTCTCTCGCCCACCGCGCGCGCATACACAGCGAGTAGAATAAGTGCTGAGGAGGCACCCCTGCAGAGACCGAGTGGATAACAAATTGCTTTATTTTCTGGTCTGCACACAGATTGGACTGCAGGCACTGCACAGTTCAAAACCGCCTTCTCCGCGCTTACAACTAACCACACACACATGACCTCCTCCTTCTCCACTACTTATGTGTCATTTTTATTTAAAAGAATAGATTTGTTTTATCAGTTTGTGGGTGGTAACAATAGATTTAATGCAGAAAACAAGAGCTGCTAATATAAATTAGCATATTTCTACTACAAGACCAAGAAGGTGGAAATCCTGTGAATCCTACAAAGATTGACAATTATTAGAAGACACCTCGACGCCAAACCGTCACTGGCGCGAAAGCAAATCGTGTTATAGTATACTAATGGGATAATATTAAATAATTTTATGAATTAAAGATCCAGTGTCATTTTTTGGAGGATCGAAATGCAATGTAATATACCTACTATGCCTTCAAGAGGTGTATAAAGACCTTAAAAAATATGTATTTTGCTGAGGCTCCGGCGTAAGTCATGTCCTGTGAGCAGTGATGGCCACTCGAGAATCAAGTTTCTGCCATGCTTTCAGTCAGAAGTGACAGTCACCGGACGAGAATCAGGACCCTTTTTAGCAGGTTGTTCTCTCAAAGGAATCAAGATCCTAATGTGGCATGTCATTCCAATCCAGCTGAGAGCTGTATGAGGTGAAGGGGTGGGTCCTGAATTAGGACAGGAACTTGGTCTTCTTTAGCATCAATCACTCTTGAGACTGCAAATCTGGGTATGACTGCATTTTTTGGGACGCAAACATTTAGTAGCACTGTTACAACGATATAAAAAATGTAGTGTTTGCGCGTGCACAATGTTATTGTTTTGTGAAAGGTTGTCTTAGCGTTGTTAAATGGTTGCTTGGGAGTTCTGGAGGGTTGATAGAAATTTGTTTGTTAATAAAATGGTACTTTTTAGGTTGTGGACCACTACAGATTTCGGACCCCTTGGTGAAGATTTATGCAACTGCATATAAGCTTTACATAAGGGAACGATGAATATACAATATATAAAAAATCATTTTGCAAAAAATAGTCTCAGACACTTTACTTTTGTGAAGAACTGCAAAGCTGCGAGTGCATTAGCATTCTTGAAAATACACACAAAAAAAAACATTGGCTCTCAGCTTGGTTACTGTTGTCACGCTCACTGAGCCTTATCGGAGGACGAGACAGGAATGTCAGAGCATCCGATGTCTAGAGAATTCATAAACAAAGTAAACACATCAGATAACCCGCCACAGATCTGACATCTCACTCAGACCTCAGACGAATATCACATTAATAAAAAAGAATTCTCTTAAAAAAAAGCTGAAATATGAAATACAGAGCAATAGATTTAAGTAAGAGGAAAGTAAGATTAAGAAGGAAATAAAGAATGAAGACTGACAAACTTAACCTTGAAGAGAATATGTCGTTTTACAAGATAATCATATTTGGTGATTTATCGTTTAAACAATACCACGACAGCAAACAGGCCACAAATGGACAAGATGCACTCACTGCCTCCATCCTAGCAGCTGAATATGCCCAGTGTTTGCCACTAACAACTAAATATAGCGTCCGTCTGAAATAGCAGCTTTCAGCATCAGCGTGATGCTGATTGGATAGACAGTCATGATGACAGCAGAGGAATTTCATCTGAGGTCTGCACTACAACATTATATAGAAAAAACATGGCATGTGATTTCTATGTTCACGTGTATCATTCATGAATATGTATTTTAAAGACTCAAATGAAATAAACCAGTGTAAAACTGTGAGCATATAGGGCCGGAGGAAATATCAAAATCATCGAAATATTGCAAAATGCTTGTCGCAATGGTTTGCAATAAATGAATGATTGTAATACTTCAAAAAGTTTAAGGTCAATGTAGATAGCATAGAGTCCGGTGAGACAGAGGCAGTGATACTTTCTATTCCCAGAAATAATGTCAAATTAATTTTCTGATTTTAAATATATTTGATTAAAATTTAAATGATTTTACAAACTAAATGCTTAATGGTAGCCTACTTGCTATTGCTGTTAGTTAAACCAAAACCGCGAGCTAAAGAACACTTTAAAATCATTTATGTAGCTTAGTAAACATCACAAAATTGAACAGTTATATTAGCCTTATAAAATCTTTTAAAATCATTTAACTTAGCATATAAAAAAATTATACAAAATCCAACAGTTAATATCTCTAAAATTTACATATATAATTATTTAAGTTTATTTAATGAAAAAGTATTTAATTTTCAAATTCAATTTTTAATATACACTTGTTAAATTGGTTAATTTCTCATTTATTTACACAATTTAAACGTATATTTCATTGATTTCACAGCTTTAAAATAAGGCTGAAAACCTCATCTATAAAACCACATTCAAAACCCATCTATACATCAAGCTGCTCAAAATGAATTTATGAATATGGGGGATCTAATACACCACTGTCTTGTAGAAAGAAAAGGCTGTTAGATGCTAAAAGCACAAACTTTAAAAGAACATTCCTGCTCAGAAATAATGAACGAACAGAAAACCACCACCACAAGCAAGAAAAGAGAAAGACGAGTTTGTTTTGAAGCACACACATTGTCAGACTGCAATGCCTCAGTCAGCACTCAGTCAACTACCCAAAGCAGCCATTTGTCTCTGATGGAGGGAGGAGAGAAAAAGAGGAAAGGGTGAGAAAAAGCAGCTTTTAAGAAGGATCAGTCGCTTCGCATCCTCAAACAGAATGCCAAGCATGCATCTCCCCCCATGCACACAAAACCACATAAACACTCTACACTTCTGCTGACTGTAAGCCATACGAGCACACACACAAACAAATGACACACAAGAGCTTTCACACCAATCTTGAATCTGATCACATAATTTAATAGTATTATGATGACAAGCAGATCTAGCCCATTATGAATACATTACAGAGGCGTCAAGGGGCTCTGAGCCTGGCTGCCACTGACATTTCACAGCACAAATGCTTCTGCTTATGAAACAGGCTAACAGAAGGAACAACATATGCTCACTTGACGTTCAATCTCTCCACTGTTTGCGTGCTTATACGTTTTGAACTTCTCAAAATGCATCTACAGTAAGAGATGTTGTGTTGGTACACCCCTCATTTACTGTACGTCCGTCATCATCCCTCAATGTTGGAATTCACTTTGTTAGATCTGATGAATATGTGAGACATGCTTGCGTGAATCGTAAAAGCGTGAATGTTATTATATGACATTACATTATCCGTTTTATATCAAATAATCAATAGATCTGTCACTGAAAAGTAAAACTGAATTAAGACTAAATTTACATTAAGAAAGGTTTTACGAGGGCTAAACACAGAAAACTGAAAGCATTAAAAAACTAAATATATTGAGCATATCACTGTGCTTCTGATACGTATCGTAAAGCAACAGGGATTGTTTTATGTCGACTCTGTTTAATCCTATCGGTTGAGCTGCCAGCATGACCTGTACATGTTGGCAGCTCAACCGATAGGATTAAACAGAGTCGACATAACACAATCCCCATTGCTTTACGGTATGTATCAGAACTTGTTTGAATAGCGATATACTATATGGATATTTTATTATACCCCTTTTAAAGTCCCCCTGTAGTTGATACTTTTGTCGCTTTAAACTTATCTTTAAACATTAATATAGAATATGTAAAAAAACTTCATGCCCTAAAATAAAATAAAAATGTTTTTTCAATCACGTCAGCTCGGACCATGTTCATGTATATCGATGCGACATTTGACAGTTCTGATAATGAGATTTATTATTTATTTATATTTATCTTCTTGCTATATCATATGTATACAGTAGGAAGATAGACAACATTAAAATGAAGTATGAATATATGAACAAACAATGAGAGTACATGTATATGACTGGCGTTATAAACTGGTGTTCATGGGGTCAGTTTCGCTCGTCACTCTCTATTAGTTCCCCATTTATAGTGTGTTGCGACTCTCTGTCTTTAGGTTTGTTTATTCTCCGTTTGTCTTTGCACTGCGAGTCTCTGGTGACTCCACGCGCATCTCCCAAAACGGGGATTTCATCATCGCGCATTTCTCGCCCTGAAGGTGATCTTTACTAAAACCATTAGCAATCTAACTTCTGAAATACGTGATCCCTGCACGAGCACTGCGGGTGTGAGAAGCGCCGGACCGGACTGGAGCGAATCACGAAACTTCAGACAAAAAAGCACTTCTGAAAGACAGAGACATTTTAGACAGACTTGATCACAACAGATCTCTCTCGCATCAGTCCATGAGTCATCTAAGAAGTTTATACAGAACAGACAACCTGGAGTCTCATTCATCCAGCACAAAGCAGGTTAAAGCTCTTACTCATTGTCAAATCTGCAGTTCATTTATCATCCAGCTGTCATAAAGTGAACTCATTCTGGGTTAAATACCTTTATGTGGCACTAAAATATCATGTGGCAGCTTTGTTGGCTAATCACATAATAAAGATTTACGTTATATGAAAGGCAGCCCAGCATTCCGAACTCTTTTCCCAGAATGCATTTATACTCCGCCGGCTAGCGCAAATTGGTCAGCCAAAGAGACGGTTGTAACCTTCTGGGTAGAGGGAGTTATTTGAGAGATCACGTCCAGCCAATGGAACAGGCTTGTTTTGACTCACTGGGCTAAGAATAGATGAATCTCAGAGACAAAGCGCGCTACTGTAAGTTGGGAGGGGTTGAGGGATGAAAGGCCAGTGGAAAATTGTATTACTCAAGTTGATCAGAGTTTAATGGAGTTCTTAGTTATGCTTTATTGAGATACCAATTTTGACTCTTAAAAATATGTCTCCAATGAGACAATTGTTGACCTATACAGTAGGTAAGAATATACAACTACAGTATAGACCACTTTGGAAGACGTAAAAAAATCTAGTCCAGAAGAACTCAATGATTCATTTGTTTAACACTACACAAACGTTTGAACAGAATAAATATTTTTAATAGATTTTAAAGATTTTATTATAAAGTCGCAGAAACAAATAACGAGACCATTGAAAATGTTCATTTAATCAAAATTTCTAGATGAATTGTGGCCATTCCAGTCCAGTGTCTCTATAATTTGAACAAAATCAAACCTCAGGAGTGACAAAGTCACCCAACAGCAATGTGAAAGACTGACAGCATGACAAGACCCATGGAAACTGTGATTATAAACGAGATGATCACATACCAAATTTTTTTATATTACGGTTGAATTACTCAAAAGGGAATATGAACATGAATTTATGAACTGTCTCTGCAACATCTGAGGTATGAAAAATACAGAGCGTTTTTCTGTTCCTTTGATCTGTTTTTCCAGTTTTCATTTTGTGAAAATTATAATAAAGAAATTTGGGAAAATTATTATTTATAGTTCACAGAATGTAACCAAAATTATAATTTTACCTTAACACATACCTATAAACAGTATATTTTTAAATCAGAAAATTATATTTTGAAACTATATTTTTTCCTCAGCTGTATATGTAATATTAAGAAAAATAATACAATTTAAATTAAACCAAAGGTGCTCCAACATTTCATTTATTTAAGTAATATCAAGCCACTGACAACATAAAGAATTGATATTCATGAACCTGCTTAAGTATTTGTTAAAAAAATGTATTTCCTACTACTTCTATTATTATTATTAGTTTACCTGAATATGACAATTATTTTATAATGTACCCTTCCTAATGACATCACAGATATTTTTAGCTTATATAGGAAAAGTGAAATGGCATAAGGTAAGTATATCATGAGAATATTTTCATTAGAGTTACTAAACTTATTACACTATATTGGATCTGGTAGAATATGGATGGGTTTGATTCCCAGGAAAAACGCATTGATAAAATGAATAACTTGAATGCTTTTTCAAATGCAGAAATGTAAATGTTCATATCAATAGCAATTACAGACTACAACCAACGTTGCCAACATGAAACACTGCAGACTGCAGAACAACTGCACCCTACTGTGATGAAACCCAACCGCATCCATCTCTGAAGCCTGATCTTGTTTGAAATCACACATCACTCACTCTATGCTCACATTCAGTCAGCGCGTCAGGCCCTGGAGAGCGGGTGCCTATCTAGTTTACAGTGTTTGGATGTGGCTCGCTTACGAACGAGAAGTGATTGAATGTGAAGGGGATGTTCAAGTCGAAATGTTATGTAATGCGCAAAACGTTCACTTTGCATTACCAACTGGCCTTGGTGCTTTTGACACACATATAGCATACACACACATTGCATATGTCTTCAAGCGCATGTGCACAACAGAATTTACAGGGTTGTGGATTCAGAGACGCGTGATTAAATGTCAAAGCTAATGTTTAATTTGTACAACATGTATAAATATAGAAAAACAGGTAGAAGAACACACATATAAATGTCAGGCAGGAATTTCTCATGTGAGAAAACCTAAGGCTATGCTGACTCCAGTTATGAGTGTGAATGCATTAAAAAGTTAGTGTGTGTGTATGTGTGTGTGACCAAGCATGCACTGTGTTTCTCACTCCATCATTGCAATGTCTTCCTCTCTCCCCCTTTCTCTCATTCCCTCTCACCCAATCTCTCTTCCTATATCTGCAGGGTTTGTGTGTCTGTGTGCATGTGTGTGCGCCTGAATGAGTCATCACTGGTGCAGAAGATCCTCTGCATTCTTAAAGTTTGCCAGAATCACAGTCTCGTACAGTCAATGCAGAAGGAGATACCAAAATTCAACACACACATGCATGTTTACTTATCTATCAAATGAGCACTTTTCATAGACTTCTATCGTTTTTAAACACAGCTAGTTATGAACCCCATAACCTAACACTAACTCAACCTTCTGCATTTTTACAATTTTGGAAAAGCTCAGTTTACTATATTTCAAGCGTTTTTTTACATATGTGGATGTCCTATAGAGAGGTCATAAAAACACACTTACTGTACAAAAAAGTACAAAAGTAACACAAAGCACTCATATCTCAACCACACACGCATACAATGATCTCAAAGGCTCAAATATCTCGAGGGCGGCTGTGCTAATGAAAAAGTTTGATTTAGTAAGAAGAAAGCATGTTAAAACAAAAGACCCACATAAACAAACAGGCACCAGCGACATCAACTCTAGAAATAAGCAGCTGTAGGACGACCGGGCACATACGTCAACATCTTAAGACTATTATTAATGTGAAACCTCTGAATCAGCCATACAAATGAACAGACTGTTTGTAAATAGGCTGTTGTTTGAAATGCCAATGTTGTCTTTCATTTTTATCTCAGGTTTTTTTTAATTGCAGTTCACCCAAAAATTACAATTATGTCATCATTTCCTCACCCTCAAGTACAAACCTGTGTATACTTTCTGTTGCTCTGCCGAACACAAGAAAGATATTTGGAAAAATGTTTTTAACCAAATAGTTGGGTTACTATTGACTTCAATAGTAGGGAAAAAACTACTGTAGTGGTGCCCCAGAACAGTTGAATTTGTTCACATTCTTTGTGTTCAACAGAACAACACATTTTTACAGTTTTGGGACAACTTAAGGGTGAGTAAATAATTTAATATAATTTTTTAGGGGGAACTATCCCTTCTGAATGTGTCCTCAGGAGAAATAAACAAATCCACAGGCTTTCATTTTACCCATAAACAGACGTTAAAGATGTTTAACTCACGACCAAATCATTATCATTTACAACATTTACAAGATTTAACTAAACATCTATCAAGGGGAAACAAACTTCCTTTCCTTTACTCTCTCTTAGTCTAAACTGCCTTTGTTTCTGCCTGATCAAAGCCTATTACGCAAGATCACAATCAAAGATCTCAGCGGGGAACCCCTCAAAACCTAATTCTAGAGAGTGCAAACCGATGATTCGACTGCACGAGGATCTGGAGAGGGTGAGATATAGAATCTCATCCATCCACGTGAGATTTCTGTTGCGTCTTTCAGTGAAATGCTAGGAGAGATTAACAGAGGAAAAGAGATAAAAGACGGAGGAGAAAGAAATAGACTCTGCCGTGGGTGGGAACATCAGAGATGATCAGACTTTCCGCAGCCTGGAGCTGATCCGGTTACACTAAGGTTCCTTCTCTATTAACCAATATGAGCTCACAAGTAATGCGAGTTCCCGTTTCACACGCTACAGGGGACAAAGTCTTTACCAAACACTTATTACACTTCTAAATGAGAACACATGTGAATTTGCCTATACACTACATGGGGATATAGTAGTATAATAAAGGGACTGTTCACCCAAAAAGGAAAATTCTCTCATCATTCGCTCCCCCTCTAGTCATTTCAAACTTGTATGACTTTCTTTCTTCTGCAGAACACAGAAAAATATATTTTGAAGAACGATGGCAATCAAACAACACTGGTTTCCATTGACCACCATTGTATGGACACAAAACATTCTCAAAATATCTTCCTTTGTGTTCCACATGAAAGAGTCACATACAGGTTTTAAACAACATGAGGATGCATAAATGATGACAGGCAATTTTTGGGTGAATTATCCCTTTAATAGTTAATAGTTTTTAATGCCAGTTCAAGTGCATCCTCAAAGCACCAAAAATGTAAACAAATTCAAAGAAATGTATAAATACTAACTTTAAAATGCAAAACTGTAATGGAAACTTGTCACAGAAGAAGTATGCACGTCTTTACATACATATACACATGTATATACCAAATACATCGATTCATGCATTAATAAACATACTCAAAGTGCTTCAAGTGCATAAATGGTTTTCCAAATGTAACTGAATGTAATGAATCACATAACACAAATGTTCATCCTACATTATAGCTATTAGAGTCTGAAGACTCTTTTCTCTTACCTTCTCCCATGCACACACCGAGCAGTACTGGAGGCTTATGTCTCTCATCGTGTTCTCCGCTTTCCACCGACTACAACCATCCTGCACACGCACACACTCCAATAATACCAGTACTCATCTCGCAAACACTCAGAATGACTGCTTTCTCTCCCAACAGACACATCTGAACACGCAAGAACTTTCCAGAAGCCTGGATGATGGCCATTGGTGGAGCAGTAGAGCGCTGTCACTGTAACTCAATACAGCAACTGTGTGTACTGATCCCATACCTGTTGATTGAGTTACAGGGGAGGTTTAAGCCATCCAACTTCATATTAACCTTTAGCACAGACACACTAATGGATATGCCCACAGACTGCTTGATTCAAAGCACACAACACACACATATACTGTACGTATACACTTAGAAAAATTGAATAATCTCTTAGTAATGGAGACAAATGTTTCTATGAGGTCCGTGAGTGATAGCTGGTATATACTGTAGAAAGTGTATCAGGAAATAAACACATTTAAAGGGATTGTTGACCCAAAAATGATCCTTTCATGATTTACTCTCATGTCATTCCAAACTAGCATGGCTTTCTTTCTATGGAATGACACAAAAGAAGATATTTTGAAGAATGCTGGTATCCAAACAACACCGATCCCATTGACTTCCATTGTGTGGACACAAACCACTGTCACATTTCTCAAAATATCTTCTTTTGTTTTCCACAGACGAAAGAGTCACATACAGATTTGAAGTGAACAAATGTTTATTTTTGGGTGATCTATCCCTTTAAAATGAAATACGTGCACTATACAGTTTTTATTCAATTAAACTGAATGAAAATGTCCATCCATCCACACAGTTTGTAGCTGACTAGCAAGCAGCACATTACAGTTTGAGACTATGATGAACTGAAATTAAAGCTCTTTAGAGAATACGTCTCAGTTACAGAATTCTTCAGCACCACACAGCACAAACATATCAGTTGATGATTTATGCAAATTATTTATTTATCATCGCCAGTCAGCTCTTTGATGAACCTTTAATGAAGTGTTGACAAACTGGTTCTTTGGCAAAGGAAAGACACAGTCTGAGGGAATGAAGCCCACTCAGTACACTGCTCTCTCGCTCACTCTCGTTCTCTTTTAAGGAGTTGTCCATGGTGCTGAAACAAGCACACACTGGACTGAGACACTATTTATTTCACATACTCGCTCACTAATCCAACCTTTTCCCTTGTTTTGACAATGCCATTGAGGATCGCAAAAAGCCTATGTTCCATTCTCATAGTTCGAATATTTTTGTTCCTACAGAGCTATGTTAGGATCAGAATGCACGTTATTATTGCCAAGATCACAATACTTATGAAGAGATGGACTGCTTAACATGCATAGTGGCCACCCATATCTTGTTTACTTGCTGGTACAGAGAGTCTCAAACAAAACACTTGAATGAGAATAAGAGTCTTGTTGAAATCTATTGCAAACGTTCTGAAAGTGGCCAATCCGAACCAGCCAAAATTGGATGGTATGATTTCAGCCTGCTTTAACCGTTTTGTTTATGAATACAATATACATTAACGACCAAAGGTTGTAGAACTATTCACTAAAAGGTTTATCATTATCTTAAAATGTTTTTGATCTGAAAGCTTACAAAATTGTGGACAAAAATATAGTTGCGAAAACATACCGTTTTTATTACAAAATTAAACGTTTTTAATAATATTTTTTATAAAATTGTTATTTAAGTGGATGACTTTAACTGAATAATGAGGAAAGAGCAGCCAATAACACTAGTCCAGAAGCACTTCCGGTTTTCTTTTTTAATCTCGCATATAATTAAATATAAGATAATCGTTTATCATTTTGATTCGTTTATAAATTAAGTGTTGGTTACATTTTGTTTAAACGTTTGAACAGTATAAAAAACTGAAACAGGAAGATCTTTTGGACCAGAGTTTGCTATATCTTGGTCTATAGTTGGCAACTTCTTCAGTATTATTTGTGACCCTGGACCATAAAACCACTCATAAGGAGTAAATTGAGATTTAGGCATCATCTGAAAGCTGGATAAATAAGCTTTTCATTGATGTATGCTTTGTTAGGATAGGCAGAGATATGTCTATTTGAAAATCTGAAGATTTGTTTAAAAGCTCTCAATTGGCTTGACATTGTGCAGAGTAGATGAACGTGAAAGAGGAAATTCAAAGCTTTACATAGATACCAAACTTGAGTGGGTAAAGAGTGGGCTGCAGCATTTTTATACATCTCAGAATGTGACCGCAAGAAGCTGGTTGATTGAATGAACAGAGAACATTTATCCACAGGGCCTGTGAAGCTGAGACCAGCATAGTTTATACACACACTACATTTACTACCTGAACAAAAAACTATTTCAATCTGAACATCATCCAATGTGACTGCCTTTAATAACTCTCCTGGCATTCATTTAGGAAGCCTGAATAAACAGCAAGTATACTGTAACAGCCTCAAATGTTCCTCCACACACGGTGTCAAAACTCCAAATCAAAACCAAGTGGAGCGGTCTAACACTCCCCTAAAAATATCCCACACAGACTCTTCTGCATTACTATGCGGGGGGTGCCAGGAAATGCATTAAGAGTCTGCAGTCATGGTATCCGTCTCTGTAGAAACACCCATTGCGATGCCAAATCCTAAGATGTGTGAGATGGATAAGTGGTTATTAACTCAACAGAAACACAAAAGGTGTTATAAAGAGCCAAATATACGAAAAACCAAATTATCACATTTTCTCAAACACAACATTCACATACATACGCGCACTGATTTCAATGTCTCTCTCACGTCAACGCCTTTTCTCTAGCGCAAACACACACCCACAGAGACGTGCGTATGTTCATGCACACATTTCTCAGCTGATACGCACACACACCTCGACTGAAGGAGATCTAATTAAGGGCTGTGAGATTGAACATGTCCCTCCTTCTGATAGCGTAAAATGAGATGTTACAGATTTAGAAATGCATTCTCACTGTGATGTCTGACACAGTCTACCAAACGTGAGGCTTTCTGCGATGGTGTGTTTGCATACTGTATGTCAGCTGAAATGAAAAGGGATGAATCAAGAACAAATATAGAGGAAACACAGGCGTTACATGTAAAGACACATACACTCATACACAAAAGTCCCAATTTATAGCATCAATAAATATGTAGTAACTGAGCTTGGAATGACAGTAATTGCCGCAGTCTGTTCCACATTGTTTATGCGACATTCTACAGGTCAAGTTTTCTTTTCACGGACTTAAAAACATGCACACAACAATCAAAAATCTACCCAAAATTGTCTGTATCACTAAATTTGATGTATCATTTTATATGGTGAAACGTTGCAAATAATGTCATTGCTGTTGATAATTATAGTTGCAAAATGATATAATCAATGTCTTCGTGGGCTTGTGTTTAAATCTGATGTTAGCCTTTCACATTCATTTTCACATTATTTGAGGTGTTGTACATATAATATGACAATGAATAAACTCCTGCTGGATTACCCAAATCAGCAACTTTTATTTATTGCATATTATTTACAACTTACCACATTTAACTTCCCAATTTTATAAAAACTAAATATTATTCATACATTTTTTATTTATATATTATTATTCTCTGTGGATTCTTTCTCATATGCATGTGAACTAGGGCTGTCATTTTCAACTCAATGTTTATCATGGGCATAAGAGTTCTGGTAACGATATTATTGCGACATCTATTTAGATGTTTTAAAAATATATATATTATTATGTGTTTTCGGCCAACAAATCACACTAAAACTTTGAATGCTGGGATCATAGAGAGTTCGCAACCTCTTAAAGAAACTGTTCACACAAAATAATTGTATCAATTACTCTCCCTTGAGGTGTTCCACATCTGTATAAATTCAAGATATTTGGAAGAATGCTTGTAACCAAACAGTTCTTGGCCACCCTTGACTATCATAGTAGAGAAAATGAAAATGGTAGTCAAAAGTGCCCGGTCAGTCAATGGCTGCCGAGAATTGTTTGGTTAAAAGCATTCTTGCAAATATCGTTCTCTGTGCTCACCAGAACAAAGACGTGTATACACATTTGAAACAACTTGAGGGTGAGTAAATAAAGACAGAATTTTCATTTTTGGGTGAACTGTTCCTTTAAGGCAAAACCTGCATAATTATTTAAGATAATATCATTCATGTAGAATTAACACATTATTGATAATCATGTTTTTATATCACGATTATTGACAAAGCCGTGTATGTTGACAACCCTACTGTGAATGTGAATGTGTATGTAAACACTGTTTACAATGTGCTATAAATGCAGCATTTTACTACGTCCGCTTACTAAAACCGATCTAGAAATAACGCAACATAAGCATGACATTCACATTTCCAATTTGCTGGTGAGTCAGAGTGCCGGAGCAGTTTTCTCAGCATACATACAGTTGAGAGACCTATTGGGGCTTCTTTTACATCACTGCTCCTTTGATTTCACTTCTGTCTCTCATCCTCCTCCTCCAGCCGCCCCACTCTCTCATCTCACCAGCTTCTGCGTCACTCCTTCATCCTCTGCGGAATTTCAGCTTGCGTGTGCGTGCATCTGGAAGAGCGGCGATTTTTTGAGTCGCCTCTGCACGTGCCTGATCGCATGTACATGCGAGCACACAAGAAGGATGACGCGCATCTGACGTACGCGTACGATCACCAAGATTCAAACCTCTGCTAACCGGCTTATGAATCTTAGATGGAGGTTTTTTATGATCTTGTTAAAACTGGTTATATTATTCAGAGCTCCATTCTTTCAGAGAGAGAAAAAGAACGAGAGAGAGAGGGAGAGATTGATAAAAAGAGAGAAAGAAGGGGAGCAGTGAAATTTTAATGAATTCTTGCACAGTGGGAAGAAAACATTGTGAAAGTTGGCAGGGAAGGAAAAGATTTCAGCTCGACTGATTTCTCCTGTGTCATTGCTTCTTCTCTTGTCTAATGGGAAATATTTAGAGAAAGAAAAAAAGTGATAGAGCAGAATATCTTTGTTAGTAAGCATGACACTTCATGTTGCTTTCATCGTTTTCTATAAGGCATCGTTGAAAATATTTCAGCAGATCATGTTTCGTCTGCTTCTGCAGCTAGTCTCTGTGGGTTGGTGCTTGTTACATCACTTCCTGTGACACTCCTGACATCAGTCTACCGTCAGCTGCATGCCAATAGTCATCAATTACTGACAGAATATCATGTGATATGATCAAACCCTGCACTCCAAAAAAGGGACATATCCAACCCCTGAGTTCGTTCACAACCCAATGGTTGGGTTCGTCCCTTTTTGACCCAACCCATGCGTTGAAATAACCCAGCAGTTTAATTGGGATAAAAAGTACACGTATACTCGAAGTTTGATGTACAGAACCAGTCAAAAGTTTGGAGTATATTTTTTCCACATTTTAGAATAAAAGTAAACTCATCAAAACTATAGATGACAAGAATGCTTAAAATAGCTTTTTTTACCCGGTATTACAGATCTTAGAGAAAAGAAATAAAGGAGATACAGAACGAGCAAGGAGTCTGGCCAGACTGTCTCATTCTGAGTGTTAATAAGATGGATAATTACATTAAAGGTCTAGGGAAGGCTTGTAATGTGGTCAGCATGGTGATTCAATTTTATTAGCATTTATATGAACGTGGCCAAGCTCTTAGTGTTTCATGCACGTGTTTTTTTTAGTGGCCAGGCATATAATGGGTAAAATATTTCTATTGATCAGAAGCATTAAATTAATATTTTTTTAGGAGGTGTAGAGCCTGGTATTGCCAAATATTGGATCATGTCATGTCATAAAACTCACCCCCACCTGAGTTTTGCAGACCTCACTTGAGAAGTCGGCTCCAAATAGCCTGCTAGAGGTAAGCCATTAAAGAACATGTCACCAATTCCCCCATCTGATGCTAGCTAGAGGAACTTCTGTGACAAAACTACACACTAAACTGTCCTTTTCTATAAATATATGTAAAATACAGTAATAATGCAACTTTTGATTTAGGCTTTGTTGTATTCATTTGTTGGGATGAATCACAGTTTAACATAATTCAAGGCATGGCATGTTTATTATGTAACTACTCTTTTCTTAATTCCCTATCTGATGAGCTATGTTATAATACTATAGCATCCATCATACTATGTCCATAACTAAGTTCAGTTATTAGGTGCCCACTTATTGCCTTCATGGCAGACACCCGGGCCAACGGGGAACCGCTTAGGCCTGGTAAACTACGGACACCTGGGCAAGACCCTAAACTCAGCAGGACTGCATTCTAAAACCACTGAAGATTTCCATCTCCACGCGCATACAGGATATTGTTCAGCACAGAGCTGGCAAGTATCCGATTCTGCATAGAATAGCTGCGTATAAAGATTGTGCCTCTTTGTTAAAGATGATTTTACTGGTGTTCAGAAATGTTTTACCAGCCTTGCTACCATGCGCTCCCTCTCTCTCTCCCCATTTCCCTAGCACGTTTATGTTTCATGTATTGTTTGCGTCTATGCGGTTGCCATTATGTTCACCATGTAGATTCACTCATGATGGGTCTTCTGTGCTCAACGCTCACATACTCGGCCCCTTAAATTGTGTTTTCGATCTATGCTACAGCTCTCAATCCTGTTTGGTAAAGTCGCATTACTTATGGCCATGAGATAATGTTAAAGGGTATAATATCATTGATCCATTTGCTGGACGAATTCATACAAGTATTGTAATCACTATATTGCTAATAAGAAACTGTAAAATATGCATATTTAATGACGATTATTATACGTATTTTCCTTTGAGGTTAACTAATTCCCTGAATGAAATTGATGTTTTAAATACCGTCACTAATTTCATAGGTGTGATCTGGATAAATCTGGTGGATAATCATATTTGGTGAGATAAGTTCATCACTATTTTAACAACAGCCAGCGGCGTAGGCCCTGCATAACCGTGTGCAGATTTTGACATTTTATTTTTGGCTATCGATCAGATTATAAAACAATCAATAATCAATGCAAATACAGCCATTCATGTTATTATGTAGTTGTTTTACTCACATATTTGGCCTATGTAAAAACCCATGTAGGATATAAATATCTGCAGCCAATCATGCATATGGTGAACAAATCTGGTCTATGGCACTTAACAAATGCAGACGCCCAAAATATGCATAGCACATGTTTACCTGCCATTCAGCAAATCGGTCACAACACTAGGTGAACTTTACAATTCAAAACGATTAATAAATGAGCCAAATGTTCAAGTAATGTAAATGTAAATGTATATTGCTGTTAATGCGTTTAACAGAAACAAACTGATACACACATTACTGCTCACTTTGTTAATACCTCACACACACCAAAATGTCAATCTACACTGATTGTGCGCTTAATTATTTTATCACACATGACTGAGAGCACAAACCAGTGATGCCAAACAGGCAAATCTGATGACTTGCTGCTTCTTTTTTCCCATAACACCCTATAGACATAGACATACACACACACACACACACATGCATGTTAAAACAGATGCCCCAATCAACATTCTTGTTTTCAGTTCTTGAGCAATGAAAAATGTGACACATCAGAAAAGGATCACAATGACATGCTAATGAGCGGCTTTTATAAAAATGCTGTTGCCTAGCAACTAACAGGTGAGATGGGCTGCAAATCTGTGCATCCACAGCAACACATAACCATGCTGACAACAAAAGAAAAAACATAAATGATGTAAGATTTGAACAATATGTAATTGTGTAAATTACGGAGTTACAAGAACTAAATATTAGAATTACATTTCGATGTAGAAGCAAGACATAGATATCATTGGCTTGGTATGAAAATAAAAACAGCAAAACAAACGTTCGTGTAAGTGGTTGAGTGAAAGGGAAAACCTGATGACAAACAATTCTAGTAGAAAACAACAGTGACATAAATGGAGTGTGTGTGTGTAAACAATGCAATTCATTTCCATCTGGTCCAGCACATCCCACTGACTCCACTGGGACCTGTGTAAAAGTATGGCTGTGTGCGCGTTTTTGTTTGTAAACATAAAACAAAGGCTTCCGCACGCTTTCCTTTTTTCACAATGAAATGTTTAAACCTATCAACATCACATCTGGCAGAGAGTTGGAAATAAAAGGATGCAAACAGACCAGTAGTTTGTGCTGTTGTTGAAGCAGGTAGAGAGCGCAGGCCTCAGGTGAGAGTTTGTATTTCCTGGGCTCTATCAGCCGGTATGCTTCCACATGCTGAGGGGAGATCTCCGTTATATGCAGTGGAAACACCTCATTCCTTGGTTTCTGAAAAAGGCATAACATTTTATATTAATTAATACATTTATCAAAGGATATAGCCTGTACACATGTTCAAATAGACAAAGTAAATCTAAAGGAATGAAAACAAAATGCTTCACTATGTACGGTCTTTATACTAGGGATGCACTGAAATGAAAATTCTTGGTGGAAGGGAAAAAAAATGTAACACTTGGCCGAAGGCCGAATACTAAACACCTAACATGGCTTTTTGTACCTCTATTTATTTAGCCAATTTCCCTATTGCATAAACTGAATGGTCAAAATGTACTTTTTATATTTTGTCTTCCTTTTTTCATACAACTAATTGAGAATATAATATATACATAATTAATATAAATTGAGCAAGAAGGCTAAATTAAAACAAGAATAGCCTATATTAGGCCTATAACTCACTGCTGAAAGAATGTACTGTACTGTACCCCTACAACAAAAACACTTCAATAAAAAGTGTCATTCAACATGATAAACTTATTATAGGATACACTGCAAAATGATGCAAAGCAAAAAATCATCCCTGCAAGCAACACTGACAAACAACCATTTCAGTTCATGTCTCTCCTCCAAACTCCGCCCACAAAAGCTGACTGTTCTCTCAGAAGAGAAGGTGCACTCAAGGCAGCGATGCACAGAACATACTTTGAAAAGTTGTTTAATACAGGGAATTGTGTGCACGCAACCTCTGTATGATGTCAAAAGATGTTGTGTGCGGTACGGCTACTGTCAAGACCGCCCTCTCCTGAAGTACACAAGTAACCCATCTGGTAAAGACGCTTTCATTCAGAAATTCACTCTGTGCTGCGTCTTTCTCGAACACTTTAATGCTCCACACACTGACGACACGTTTGCAGCATTAATAAAGCGTACGCGTCACTCGCTCTCTCTCTGCGCTGGTTGCTGCTTATCATATCAAGCGTCATATTCAGCTGAACACCGAACATGCTTTTTTGTTATTTTCAGATGCCGAACATTCGGTGCATCCCTACTTAAAACACCTCTGAAGATATAGCAGTTATGTAGATTATATTGCATTTCTGTCGATGGATCCTCATTAATCTTACACACTGGTCCTTTAACTCACTTTCTCAATAATCACAGCGGTAAACAGCTTAGAAATATTTTAAAAGGCTTATAATATAGCACACAAGATATATTTGACTTGTTAGACAAGTTTGGAATAAACATGAAGGCAAGTAACTATGTTTCAGCGATTTATCCCTTTAATTGTGATTTCAAGGAAAAAACATTTGTCAATGAATGTCTAAATGAGCAGCGTCAACCTTTAAACCGTCTGTTACTGCGTGTGAGTGTATGTTTACAATGCGTGTTCTTTGTTGGTAGAGTGAGTCTTTTGTGGTTCTTGTCAACAGTGGTGGTTTCCTGTAAGGGCTGACTTTAGCAGGTGGCCGCCGAGTACAAAACAGCATTACGCCATCATCATGTCCTTAACCCATGGCAAACAAAACAAGCTTATCAGTGTTTGTGTGTGTGTGTGTGTGTGTGTGTGCATTTGTGTGTGTGCCCATTAAGTCTCATCGAAGGGGTTTGGGTAGCACAAAACCTAAACACCTGCTCGATTTAATTGCAAAAGATATGCATGGCAACAGGGGGTTAAACCAGATGTTTGGGTTCAGTGCAAACCTCATATGACATATATTGACATATTTTATAAATGGATGAGTAAATAATAAACAAGCAGATTAGCCATTGGCCTGCATTGTACAGAAATAGATCATACATCATACACATTTAATTAATTCTAACATTAAAATTAAGCACTTTCCTCGAGTTTTTCTGCTCTCCTACATTTGAACCCCACTTTACAGGTATATTATCTTCTGTAAATTTACAGTATGGTTACACATCTTTAGCAAAAGACCACATCTCCACTTTAAACTTGCTGAGACACTCCCTTTAACCAGTCTGGAGCAATAAGGAGAATAAGTGAAGCCTGAACTGAATCTAATGCCTAAAATGTCATTTAAAAGCCGAGCAAAATGCGTCCCAATCGGAACAAATGTGCCATAAAACGACTCTCTGGCAATCTCCAGCGCCACAAACCCTCAAGAACTCACCCAGCAAACAGCGTAAAGTGCCTACATGTGTGCCATTTAAGATCTCCAGATACTCACACCTGCCTAAGCGTCCGCTGTTAAGTGACCGGGATGGGTGAGTTAGCCTAACGGTTAGCTTAGCCCTCCAGATCACAGGAAGTAGAAAGAACAAAAAGGATGTTTACTTATTCATCGTGCCAGTCAGGTGTAACGGGGGGGGGCTTTGTTCTGGAGAAGAAGCAGAAACGTTAGACTGTGGGATGAACCCATGTTAGGCTTAATATACGGGACTAAAAATAGACTATGGTCTATTTTTAAGGGCACGTGGACAAAGTGACGTTTAACCTGCATGGGTTTTTTTATGCACATCCAGTTAATCCAAAAAAACAAGCAGACATTTACTGGAGGGAGGTAGTGTTTCACTAACTTGGAACATAGACTACTTCAGAAGATGTAAACACTGCTTCAAAATTTTGCTTTTGACATACAAATACATCTTTCAGACTGAAGATGACACTTCTCTCTCCTGCTCTTTCTTTAAAAAAAAAAACCCGCAACAGTAAAGGTGTGAGCCTAATAGAAAGTGAAGAGACGGAGGTACACGTGCAGTAACTGTGAAAATTAAATATGCAGCACATCCGAATGATCATGATATTAAATGAAATCGAACTGTTGACATGATATTCAGAATCGAATTGAAGCGAGAGATAAGTGACGAATCACACTCCTAAATAACCCAGAAACGAATCCACCAATCCTTATAACTGATTATATGTACAACTTAAAACATTAAATTCTAAAAACAAACTAACTCAACTTCAGCCAACCATGGGAGATAAACACGATTAAAAAGCATTCTCTGCAGTCCCTAAGACTCCCTTAGAACCACTAAAGAGCCTTTGCTGTTAAGTCTATACGGTATCAGACTCCGCTCAGCGACATGCAGTCAACTGAGATCCATCATTTGCATGCTGGACCACTCCATGACCTTTCAAATGTTATGTGTTTAGAGAGAAGCTGCAGATCAGATAAAGCCCAGTGCATCACGCAGCCATTGGCCTCAAGAGAACGAGAGGCAGGGTATTTATAGCTCTACACATCCCCAGCTGCACGGCTCCTACCCCCTGCCAACAGGCAATTGGGCAACACAAGCTCGCCCCTACAGCAAACCAAACAAAGAGAAAGGTTTAAATTTCCTTTAAAATATGGCCACTCCGAGGATAAACGGTTTCATTGTATAGAGCAATATGCATCAAGTCTTTCCGACAACTATTGTTTGTTTATTTCCTAAATGTTTACCATGGTGTTACTATAGTAAACTGGTGGTAACCATGGTTTTATCAGAGCTCTTGTTATTCTCATTTTGTACATATTTTGCATTTTTACACCAGTCATATATATATATATATATATATATATATATATATAGGTTCAAAATATCGGTTATCGGTCTTCTTGCCCTGTAAGAACCGATATCGACATCGGCCCTGAAAAACGGACATTAAATGACTTAAACAACACAATTTTGATATAAACTATTCTTAAATATGTTATAAAAAATTGCAGGATTAAAAAAACATCTGCCATTTTATTACATTTACAATCAACGTTTATTAATCAAACAAAAATAAGCTTCATAGTCAAATTCGGTTTTAAACTATTCCATAGTCTTACATTAGAAAAGAGCATAAGCAAACACTTCTTGGATCCCATTAACTACAATAGAAGGACAAATTACAATGTTTGAACTGTTTGGTTACAAGCATTCGTCCAAATATATTTCTCTGTGTTCTTCGGAACAAAGAAATGTATACAGATTTGAAACAACTCAAAGGCGAGTAAATAAAGACAACATTTTTATTTTTGGATGTACTATGCCTTTAAACTGGTGGAAAGCGGGTTGTGCGGTAACATTTTTAAGGCAGGGTTTAGCGAATGCCCAATTCCTACAAAACATCAAACAATCACAGCAGATTGGCAAGCCGCCGCACTAATTCAGCACCACAGAACGGATCGTACCCTGGGCTCATCATCCATCTTCATCCGCCATGAAAACAAAACAAGGGCCTGATAATTCCATCATTGTGTCACTGTTTGAAAGCACAGCCTTGATCTCCCCATTAACAATATTAATAAGCGTGTTAGGCTCTCTGTGAATATGGTTAAGCCATTTTCCCAAAAGCTGAGAGGACATTTATATGGCATCCTGCCCATGTGGGCAAACATTCACCCTATGCCTGTATGTCGCCCTTGACAGTGAAACTCACAGACAGGAGTGTGGATGGAGAAGGCTGTCGCCCCTCCTCAACGTTTCCCTAATTGCTTTTCAGTGAGGGCAAGTCAAATTAAATCTTGCCCATTACAGCTATGCTATTCAATTAGCCTTTGCTACTCTCATGCTCTGAGAGGCTGAGATAAAGATTCTGCGCTCATCTACACAGTGTGATGCTCAAATTAGCATTGGGCCACCGGAAAGCAAGAAAGGCACTTCAAAGAGAAAAACTGAGAAAATACGTGACCTTGTTCCTTATGTGCTGCTAATCTGCAGCCTTTGAGCAAGAACAAAAGTTAAAGGGACTGTATCAGAGCTGTGGTGCAATGAGTGATGCATGTGATATACTGTTCTATTTTAATAAAGAAAAGTCTGTCAGTTCTTTATTATTACGAACACTAAAACTGAAGACCCTACGAAATCGATTCCTGTAGAATAATAATAATATGTTAAAGGGAAAGGCTTTTCTGTAGCTTAGTGGTTAGAGCATGGCGCTAGCAATGCAATGGTCATGGGTTCGATCCAAAGTCTGTTTAGGGAAGTTGTGACACTCGGTGGCCGTGTTATCCTGCAGGTTCTGCAATGGATCTTGTTGTGAAATGAACTCAATATCATGTGGTTTATACACACAAATTGAATAATATAAATATTCCCGACCATCGGCTTATTTGTCCATTACCACCGCGGTGGTAAAAAAACTGCCACCGTCACAGCCCTAGTAATGGATAATTCATCCAATCCTGCCATGATTTATTCACTCTCAAGTCGTTCAAAACCAGTTCATGACTCTTTCTTCAAAATATCTTCTTTTGTGTTGTGTAAAAGAAAGTAAGTTATAAATGTTTGAAATGACATAAGGGTAAGTTATGATGAAATAATTTACACTTTTGGGTGAATCAAAACACAGCTAGGAAAAATAAAGGACCGTTTTGCTGCTTTGTGACATAAATACCACTAAAATATAAAAAAAATAGAAATAACGTTCTAACAGAGGTTATGAAAAACATTGCGGTCACAAATGCGGACACTTAGTGTAACACTTGACAAAATAAGCATCATATCAATAAAATAAAGAATAATGGTTATAGCTTGTTGAATTAAAAGGTGTGACGAATTTTAATAAAAGAAAAAACAAAAGAAAGGAAAAGACTAGCGTTTGCCTGAGGGAACAGTGGGATGATATTTATGCTGACATAATGATGTGTGAAATGAAATTGATCAGAACAGCAGCGAGAATCAATTAACCCTGCAGAGTAAATGAGGGTCTTTAAAGACCTTTTTCTTCATATTGATCAGCAGCCCTTCAGAATAACAGCATAAAAATGTGAAAACCAGAGATTACTGCAAAAAGATGGTAAATAAATAAATCAAAGGTATCACAAACCAAACATGAAAACATCACTATTCAGTAAAAATATTACTTTAATGAAACATGTATTCTATTTAAAAAAAACTAATTTAATCACATGTATCTACTCCTCATAACTGGAGTTCATTTAGCATCAGAACAGCTTTTACCAACATGCCCCAGATAACTAAAGAAATTCCTGATAACGTCACATCCTGAATCAGTGCCCGGCATGCTCTGATACAGCAGCACTACATTTACCCAAAGATGGTAGAAGACTACAACAACATATGGCGCATCCAAAAAAAACAAGTCATCATGTTGTCAGCTAAAAAAAACACTATTGGCTGTTTGAAAGAGCTTGGCCCAAACAACTGTCTAAAAATGAAACACACAAAAATACGCCCTACAGTAGCTTCCATCAATCAACATTTTCATCATAATGGACTAAAAGCCATTCAGCTTAGTAACTCCATTGCAATATCATGGGAACGCTACATTACAGAAAAAAGGCTGTAAAAATTAACACAATGAAATTCCCAGGTTTTTTCACAGAAAAAATAGCTACACAATGTATCCTCGAGACAATAAACAAGACAAAAAACCACCAACAACAGTGAAAAAGGTTTGGTCAGACATGTCGTCAAGATGTCAATATGAGTTCTGTGTCAAGCTTTTTAAAAGTAAACCTTTCTTAAAAGCATCACAGGCAATGTCCTTTTCCAAACCACTGCTGGAAACAGCCACTATGGATACATTTTACCAGTTTTCTTCATGCTTTGAATTAAAAATTATTTGATATAATAGTGATATAGTGTTACTTTCAAGGCCTCCGTTGTAGTAAAAAAAACATTTTGCTCATTTAACGCTTTGAAGTCATACAAGCCCAAAACATCTATTTAAATGATAACAGTCAGCAACAAGGTGACGGCTCAAGAATAAAGCTAACTTTGGTCTGTTTTATGGAGAAACATTACAAGTGGACTTCAGAGGGGAAATACGATTTTATAAAACTATGATATAAACTCACAGCTCAAACAAACACGCATATCTATCTTTTTCGGTGTCTGTTTGTTTTTACTGTAGATCTTATTATAAATCGTAATTTTCCATTTCCTTCATGTCTGCTCTATATTCAACTCTAGAGGCTTAATGACTAAATTAGCTAAATGTTGTGATGCAGCAATTACTTTTCATACAGCGTTTACTTATAAAAACTTCAATGAATGAATACAACAAATAAATGAATGTTCTGGCCAACAAAGACCATGACAACAAACAAGCTGCACAAAAAATCTCCGGATGCCACACCAGATGTCTGTGGGCATCACCCGGGGTGGGTGTCTCTGGATGATTATAGGGTGAGCTTTGAAGCTTTGGCTGTCACATTACTGTATAATAGAAGCCCGGCTTTACTGAAAGGTGTTACCTCATATTAGTGTGAATCCCCACATGATTGGATCAACAAGTTCCTGCACTCAAACGCTCGGGTCACAGGCAATCACAAGCAGAGATAAATCCTGCCCGGCATGCCGCCTTCCAACTAAAAACTCTCATCGCAAGAAAGAAAAGTGATTCCACACAAAAGAGTCCATGTCCCATATGCCTTTATATCATACAGTCTGCATAACAAGTTTGATTGTTTTTTAATTATATTTGATATCAAACACTGTCTGGCAGACTCCTCTGTGAAGACCCCCCTGATGTAACATCACTGTCTCCGTTTAATATTTGTATAATTAAAAATCAAACCAGAAACATGTCTTTCTGACGAGAACCTAGATGTGTTTTTATTTTTTTTACCCATTCTGAACTGATGACAGGTCAGATCTGTGATGCTGAAAGCAGAGAGGATCTGAAGCAATCTGACTAACTGGGCTGGAGTCCCAGTCCGGCGAGACATCAGGGCTAAACCGAACGTCAGGGTTATCTCTGTCCACTCTAGCTGTGCATGTTTGATTTATCCCAATTAAGGCTGATTAAACAGCTGGAGATTACAGTGAGGTTTTGTCTTCTCTACTGGAATACTGGGTCAGGGTTTCACACTGTCATTAATATCAGCTGGCACTGTGGAGCGTGTTATGTGATACAGGAGTTCCTTGGACACGCAAGCTCGGGATGTTCCCACAGACACGCGAGATGAACATGCTTCATTTGCTAATTATGGAAGCCCTTTGGGAGGACAGGGATAAATGACAGGACTAGGAGAAACACCTTTAGAGCCACACAACAAAACACAAGCATTAAATCAGGAGAATAAACCATTTGTACCCAGCCTATTAGATATGATCACGTATCTGTTGTGACATCTGAAATCTTGGCATTGACATTGATTTATTCCATTGTAAATTTGTATTTTAGCCAGGCCTTAAACTATTGGCATTACAAGCAACTAGTAGAAAAAAAGATTTGTTTACTTAAAAAGCATATTTATTTGTTGACGCTATGATATCATGATTCATAGATATTACTAACTATTATTGTTTATTTGAAGAGTTCGGTTCCAATATAAGATAATGATTAAAAAATCAAGCCAAGGGGTCATTAGATTGTGTCATATCTCAAAATCCAAAAAAAAATTCATTTTGATTTCAGTGTGACTTTAAATTCTTAATAAAAATGCTTTGAGATCTAAAGAGGTCGACTATTTTCTCACCCAAATTTTTTGAAGGACGCACAAAAACCTTTAGGTGGAACCACACACACCCTCAAACATCTGTTCCCACCAATAAATACAGTCTCCTCCATTATCTCCTAAACTCATTTGTATGCCGTTGACTGGCCTCTGTCTTTGGCCTGTTGTTAACACACCCCTTTGCTTTCGATTTCCCATCTCTTCCTCCTCCTCCATCTTTCTCGTTGTTTTCTTCCTTTTACCCGTCTGCAAGGCAATGCATGTGCACACGCACGCGCATATATTTCATAATTCAATAGCATGTCCATTTCCCCGGCAGCTCTCTGTAAAGGCTTACGCTGTTGACTGCTGTCCGTCACAGAAAATCACAGCTCAGCACACATACCAAGTGCACACTAGTAAATCTAAACACCAAATCCTGTCCGCTGCGAAAAGAGAAGGAATGATGATGAGTAACTTCATAAACAGATTTTACATGAAGGGTGTATAGTCTGGAACGGACAAAATAAAAGGTCAACAGCATCATTGTGAGATTCCACTTGAGCATTACTGGACTAGACAAATGAGGGTTAGAGAGGCAGTTATGTAATGTGGACATGCCTGCCGCTGTTCATATAAGTAAAGCAGGGATGGAGGGGAAAAAGGAAAGAGCGAGAGAGACACGTGCCTTGTACTGCCAGCGGGGCAAAGGCATCTCACCAGAATCCAGATATTACAGCACAGCAGACACAAGCTTCACATTATTCCAGATTACTACAATACACTACAAAAAAGAGAGATCCCTTTACATTAATCATATTTATAGTTCAGTGTAATTCTACCTTAAAGAAATAGTTCACCCAAAAGGGAAAATTCGGTCATAATTTGCTCACCCTCATGTAATTTCATACCTGTATAAATTACTTTGTTCCGATGAACACAGAGAAAGATATTTGGAAGAATGTTAGCAAATTCTGTGACATCATTGACTGCCATAGTTGGAAAAATTAAATGGTACTCAAAGGCGCCCCAGAACTGTTTGTGTTCCAAAATATCTCACTTTGTGTTCAACAGAACAAAACATTTTTTAAAAAAGTCCTATGGAAGTGGATGATGTCACAGAACTGACAATTGCTAAAATTCCTACAAATATATTTCTTTGTGTTTAACATTACAAAGAAATGTATACTGGTTCGAAACAACCTGAGGGTAAGTAAATGATGTCAGAATGTTTATTTTTGAGTGAACTATCCCTTTTTACAAAGGAATGATTCATGTTGGGGTTTAAAGACTTTGCTAAAATTGATATCTTAAGCTTAAGATATCAGCTTAAAATTCAGACCGCACATTCTATAGTGATGCTGCAAGTTGCTAGGCAACCACCAACATCTCTACATCACACACAAGACTGCATCTCACCTGTGGCAAAACTGCTGTAATGTACCGCTTCCCACTGAGTATTTTCTACTTTTAACACCTAAAAGCAGGATTCGATTTGGCTCAACAATGATTTCACTAGTCAAAAAAACGATTCCTTGAAGGGATAGTTGACACATCTTGATTAAAATGAATGAATTAAAGTAAAAATGCTTGGTTCTGCTTGTGAAACATTTCTCTACCATTTGTTCCAGCATAAAGGAAAATTCTCTCATAATTTTTTCACACTCACCTTGTTTTAAACCTGTATAAATTGTTCTGCTGAAAACAAAGGAAGATATTTGGAAGAATGTCAGTAACCAAATAGATCTCATCCCTTATTCACTCCAATTGTATTTATTTTCCCTATTACGGCAGTAAATGGGTGATGAGATCTGTTTGGATACTGACCTTCTTCTAAATACAGTATCTTCCTTTGTGTTCAGCACAACAAAGAAATGTATACTAAAACTGGGACAATCTGAGGGTCAGTAAATGATGACAAAACTTTTAACACATAAATGTACAAATGCTCAACCATTGGTTTCAATCTGGTGGTGGGCCAACCTGTTCGTCCGAATAATTCGGTTAGATGGTGATCGGGCTGATGGAGCTGTTAGAGTGTTTGTAAAACTCATTACTTTTTCCAATCAGCTTGGTTTCACTTGTGGTCCAGACACCTCATCTTTCAGATGCAGTATGACCTGTGCCTGCTATATGCTCGAAATCACACTGATGTCATGGCTAACACAAACAGAGTACTTGTGCCAGACTTGAGACTTACGAAAGATTATGAAAGGGTGTTATATTCTTCTTAAAGGGATAGTTCACCCATAAATAACACATCTGTCATCAATTACTCAACCTTGTGTAATGTCATCCCTGTATAAATTATATATTTAGAGATATTTGGAAAAATATTAGCAATTTTCAGTTCTGGGACATAAATGGTAGTCAAAAATGCTCCTAAATTCTACAAAATATCTCACTTTGTGTTCAACAGAACAAAGAAATGTACAATACTGTTTTTCTACTATGGTGGTGGATGATGTCCCAGAACTGCAAATTGCTAATATTCTTCTAAATAGCTTTCTTTGTGTTCCTCAGAACAAAGACATTTATATAGGTTTGAATCAATGGTGAGTAAATGTTGGGTGAGCTATCCCTTAAATATTTGATGACCTCTGAGAGGACACATCTCAAGTTATTATGACTGTTTATACTGTAGTATTTTACCACAGTGCCTTATTAGTCATGATAACACAAACTATTTCATAATAGCTATTGCACTAATGTACACTAGACCAGCCTTTTAAATTAGACTACTACTAGAAGCTTTAAAACTACAGAGTCAAGAACTATAAAAATCTATAAAAAACAACATGACCACATAAAAGACATAGTTTATGACAATAAGTCTGCAGTCCAACTTACACAGTCTGCTTGTTTACTGTATAGGACCGCACAGACTAAAAGAATCGGTGAGATCCAAATATTAAAGAACACATTTTGAATCCATCACTACTGTAATGCATCCCATAATGCATCAGGGGGCTTTTGTGGCAATTAGAAAAAAACATCTGCTTGGTGGCAACTGCCTCACTACAGAGCTATGAAAAACAACACGACCGGAACAATCTTTTCATTAAAACACAATTAACGTCAACACAACTTCAGCAACATCAGTCTCATCTTGTTTCTGCATAGCCTACTGTGATGTAACACATGCAGTCTTGACACATCTCACAACAGATGCAGTCATCTTACACTAAAGTTACACCGTGTCATTATAGCCTATTTTAATAATTTACCAGCACATAAGGGTGTGTGTGTGTGTGTGTCTTTCTGCTTGAAATGGCAACAGTTTTGTGACTAGACAAATGGATCTGGTATCAAGGCATGAAAAGCAACAGCAAACATATTAGGATGACTGCTAAATGTGTTGAAATGTGTTTAAGATGTTTCCCTAGAAATATTCTGTGTCAAAACAAATCGATTTGACAAGAGATGATACGGTACTGCATATGGCAATTATTAAAGCGATAGTTAACCCAAAAGTAAAAATGCTGTCATGAATTACTCGATCTCTAGTTGTTCCAAATCTGTATACATTTATTTGTTTGGTTGAAACTCAGAGATATTTGGACGAATTCTTGTAACTAAACAGTTCTTGGACCCCATTGACTACAATAGAAGGAAAAATGACAATGGAAGTCAAACGTGTCCCTTGACTGTTTGCTTTCCTACATTCTATCTCTGTTTGTGTTCAATAGATTATGGTAGTCAATGGGGTCCAAGAACTGTTTGGTTACAAGCATTCTTCCAAATATCTTTCTCTGTGTTCAAGCAAAAATACATATTTATCCAAAGGTGAGTAAAGGATGACAGAATCTATCCCTTTAATTAACAAATGTGAGAATTTGTCTCCAGGAATAAAGACATACATTCATTTAAAATGGTACAAATTATATATAACTGATGTCCATATAGGCCTATTCATACAACATGGCATGGTATTCCAACCTCCAGTATATAAGGATGTGCAAAAACTCTACTTAAATCACTTTTTTTATATTTATATATCTTATATCAAACACTTCTTCCTATATATTCATATTTTAAAAAAACGTATTATATACCAGCACAAATGAAGTGCATGCATGGGGACTTTTTTAAAGATTCGGAAGTGTCAGTGGTAAAAAGAGGACTATCTCTTTAATAGTACAACCAATTGTGGGAAAACATTCACCACTGCTGCAATCTAAAATGGCTTTGACAAAAAAAACTACCCCCACACAGCAGCCATGTGTTTTCACTGACACATCCTTATACTGTTTTTCAGCACATACTGCATAATGTATTGGATATGTACCGCTGTCTATATTTATAAGCGCATACGGTGCGTACAGCCGCAAAAAGACATCGCGACATTTTTGCATCCAAAACCGTAAAACATGCACATCCAACGACCGCGTCAAAGCCAAACATGCACCTTTCCCATCCAAACACAACATGCCTTCAGATCAGCTGTGTGCATGAAAAACAAGCGGACTGTACCTCTTCCGTCCGAAGATGATTCCCGTAAAAACGGCCTCGTCCAACTGTGTCATATTAGGGGGACGGCTGACGGCTCCCGTCCGCTGTCCGTGATACCCGGGCTTAAAAACGCTTCATTAACGCGCGTCGGGAAGAGAGAGAATGAGAGACGCGTTGGAGCGGGTGGTACGAAAGAGACAAACACACACAGGCGCGCGCTTACACACGCGCGCACACTGCTGGCAGAGCGCAGCGCTCGAGGACACTGGCCGTAGCGCGCAACCTCTCGAGCTGTGCGCTGGATCAACGCAAGATACGAGAAA